>NC_088399.1:2403264-2676371 GCF_034236695.1 Oncorhynchus nerka
GATACAGGTTGTATAGGGTACAGGTTGTATAGGGTACAGGTTGTATAGGGTACAGGTTGTATAGGGTACAGGTTGTATAGGGTACAGGTTGTATAGGATCCAGGTTGTATAGGATACAGGTTGTATAGGGTACAGGTTGTATAGGGTACAGGTTGTATAGGGTACAGGTTGTATAGGGTACAGGTTGTATAGGGTACAGGTTGTATAGGGTACAGGTTGTATGCACCAATTTGTAAGTCGCTCTGGATAAGAGCGTCTGCTAAATGACTTAAATGTAAATGTAAATGTTGTATAGGGTACAGGTTGTATAGGGTACAGGTTGTATAGGATACAGGTTGTATAGGGTACAGGTTGTATAGGGTACAGGTTGTATAGGGTACCGGTTGTATAGGGTACAGGTTGTATAGGGTACCGGTTGTATAGGGTACAGGTTGTATAGGGTACAGGTTGTATAGGATCCAGGTTGTATAGGGTACCGGTTGTATAGGGTACAGGTTGTATAGGGTACCGGTTGTATAGGGTACAGGTTGTATAGGGTACCGGTTGTATAGGGTACCGGTTGTATAGGGTACAGGTTGTATAGGATACAGGTTGTATAGGGTACCGGTTGTATAGGGTACAGGTTGTATAGGGTACAGGTTGTATAGGGTACAGGTTGTATAGGATACAGGTTGTATAGGGTACAGGTTGTATATGGTGTTCGTTGTACTGATAAAAATATTTTTTATAAAACTCATTTCAAATACTTAAAAAAAAAACCTGGTTTAAATGCATGATTGTATTTGAGTGATTGAATTTTAGGATTTCAAATATTTATCCACTTTTCTTTTGAAATGAATAATATCAAAACAATTAGTAACAAATGTCTTTGTTGAAATACCCTAAAAGTATTTGAACCCTGGTGTGATGTGATACAGTTTATAATATGTTGTCTCTTTGTTCCAGGCTGTATAAAGGCAGTGGGGGTTATTGTGGTGCGTACCGTGGTAATGTGTGTCGGGACATGTTAAGGAGCGATGCCCTGGTCTTCTTTAACTCCTCCCTCAACGACCCCGAGGACACACAGGAGTTCATGGTTCAGAGCGCCTGGGCTGATCTCGACAGACTGGGTATGCTCTGTAGCCCTGCCGCCCACTCCCTGCTCTGTCATCTCTCCTTCCAGGACTGCATCCCTTCTGGCCTGGGACCTGTTCCTAAACCAATCTGCAGGTAATCCTTCTGGCCTGGGACCTGTTCCTAAACCAATCTGCAGGGAACCCTACAGGAAGTGTACACAAATGTGTGTCATAGACAACACGCTCATTCAATAACATTGCAGTTGAAATGCATCCCAATGTAACTGCTTCATGATCTAGGAAAGTCATCCTTGTGTATAGCACATAGCCCACATTCTGCACACAGATGGCTGTCGGCTTTGGGATCGTCTGTAACATGTTGTCATGGTTGGATACAGTGTATTTTCTTACAATGTTTGATTACAGTGAATATTGGATGACGTTTCTCTAGCACGGTAAGGTAAAGAAATGGTACAGTCCAGGGCCTACGTAAAACACACATATGTGTTTTGGGTTTGGGATCTTCTGGCCACAGCCAACAATGACAGCATCAACAGTATTGGTTGCTGTTTCTCTACTGTGTTACTCCAGGGAGCACTGTCTGGCGGTGAAGGAGCTCTACTGTCGTAAGGAGTGGCCCCTGATGGTAGGGAACTCCCATAAAGGCCAGTACTCCTCTGGCTCCTCCGGCCTCTCTATCCCCATGCCTGACTGTATGGCTCTGCCCTCACAACACACAACACCAGGAGCCTGCACACCCATCCCCTTTGTCGGTAAGATATACTGAAACATGGTGTCCCAAATGGAACCCAAATCCATTTAGTGCAATACTTTATCCAGAGCCCTATGGGCCTAACCGTAGCCCTAACTTACTGTACCGTAGCCCCAACTTACTGTACCGTAGCCCTAACTTACTGTACCGTAGCACTAACTTACTGTACCGTAGCCCTAACTTACTGTACCGTAGCCCTAACTTACTGTACCATAGCCCTAACTTACTGTACCTTAGCCCTAACTTACTGTACTGTAGCCCTAACTTACTGTACCGTAGCCCTAACTTACTGTACCTTAGCCCTAACTTACTGTACCGTAGCCCTAACTTACTGTACCGTAGCCCTAACTTACTGTACCTTAGCCCTAACTTACTGTACCGTAGCCCTAACTTACTGTACCTCTAACCTTAGCCCTAACTTACTGTACTGTAGCCCTAACTAACTGTACCGTAGCCCTGACTTACTGTACCTTAGCCCAAACTTACTGTACCGTAGCCCCAACTTACTGTACCGTAGCCCCAACTTACTGTACCGTAGCCCTAACTTACTGTACCGTAGCCCAAACTTACTGTATCGTAGCCCTAACTTACTGTGCCGTAGTTCTAACTTACTGTACCTCTAACCGTAGCCCTAACTTACTGTACTGTAGCCCTAACTTACTGTACCTTAGCCCTAACTTACTGTAACGTAACACTAACTTACTGTACCATAGCCCTAACTTAGTGTACCATAGCCCTAACTTACTGTACCGTAGCCCCAACTTACTTTACCGTAGCCCTAACTTACTGTACCGTAGCACTAACTTACTGTACCTCTAACCTTAGCCCTAACTTACTGTACTGTAGCCCTAACTAACTGTACCGTAGCCCTGACTTACTGTACCTTAGCCCAAACGTACTGTACCGTAGCCCCAACTTACAGTACCGTAGCCCTAACTTACAGTACCTCTAACCGTAGCCCTAACTTACTGTACCTCTAACCGTAGCCCTAACTTACTGTACCTCTAACCGTAGCCCTGACTTACTCTACCGTAGCCCCAACTTACTGTACCGTAGCCCTAACTTACAGTACCTCTAACCGTAGCCCTAACTTACTGTACCTCTAACCGTAGCCCTAACTTACTGTACCTCTAACCGTAGCCCTAACTTACTGTACCTCTAACCGTAGCCCTAGCTTACTCTACCGTAGCCCTAACTTACTGTACCATAGCCTTAACTTACTGTACCATAGCCCTAACTTACTGTACCTTAGCCCTAACTTACTGTACTTCTAACCTTAGCACTGACTTACTGTACCTCTAACCATAGCCCTAACTTACAGTACCTTAACCCTAACTTACTGTCCCTCTAACCTTAGCCCTAACTTACTGTACCGTAGCCCTAACTTACTGTACCATAGCCCTAACTTACTGTACCATAGCCCTAACTTACTGTACCGTAGCCCTAACTTACTGTACCATAGCCCTAACTAACTGTACCGTAGCCCTGACTTACTGTACCTTAGCCCAAACGTACTGTACCGTAGCCCCAACTTACTGTACCATAGCCCTAACTTACTGTACTGTAGCCCTAACCTTAGCTCTGTCCTCAGCTTCCTAATACGAATATACTCTCTAATACTAATCTACTCTCTAATACTAGTATTTTCTCTAATATTAATCTACTCTCTAACGCTAGTATATACTCTAATACTTTTCTATACTCTAATATTCATGATTTTTCTCAAACACTCTGTCTTTTAGATATAAAGAAAGATCAAGTCACAAGTAAGTTTAGTTTCATGTCTTTTATCTTTTATCTGAGTTCTAAGAATTATACTTTGTAAATAGAATACAGTGGGGCAAAAAAGTATTTAGTCAGCCAATTGTGCAAGTTCTCCTACTTAAAAAGATGAGTAGAGGCCTGTAATTTCCATCATAGGTACACTTTAACTATGACAGACAAAATGAGAAAAAAATCCAGAAAATCACATTGTAGGATTTTTTATGAATTTATTTGCAAATTACAGTGGAAAATTTGCCCCACTGTATGTAAAAAAAAGTGTTAATGTATTCTTTTTCAAACGTTATACACAATACTACATTTCTTACTTGCAGTCTAATAATGATGATTTGTCTGAACAGCAACGTGTTACAATGACAAAGGAAGGTTCTACCAAGGACCAGTCAACATCACCGGCTCTGGTATCCCCTGTCAGAAGTGGAGCCAACAGGTAAATCACTTTAATGGTTCATAAATTAAATACAAATTCTTAGAGATAGCCCGCCTTTTTTAAATGTTCAGCTAAAATGACACCCAAATCTAACTGCCTATAGCCCAGGCCCTGAAGCAAGGATATGTATATTCATGGTACCATTTTAAAAGAAACACGTTGAAGTTTGTGGAAATGTGAATTGAATGTAAGAGGATATAACACAATAGTTCTGGTAGAAGAAAATACAAAGTAAAAAACAAAAGTAATTTTTCTACCACTATTGTTGAAATGCAACAGAATGGTCCGTGATTCTCTCTGGTTGTAATTCCGATGGTGTCCACAAGATGGCAGCAATGCATGTGCAAAGTTTCAGACGGATAACTTGAAGTATGAGCGAACTACATGACATTTAGTGTGAAGTCACCCAGGCACATTTGGGCAAATCATTTGCATTCATGTTACATTTTTCTGCAAGATTATCGCCAAATCTGTATACTTGGACTTTGATTTAGCTTTTCCGGTATTAGTAGCCATATTATAAGTTCAACATTTGCAAAACAAACAGTTTTTATAACTTCATAACTCTGAATATTCTTATAATTTTTTTTGTCCAAACGGAAAAGGCATGCTGTCGCACAAGGTTAGCAGCTACAGTACCGGATACTCCCGTAAAGCCCAGCTCATTGGCTATCTAGCTAGATTTGTTTAACCCCAATTGGTGCTTATTTGACAAAGTCGATCAAACCGGCTGCGTGCCATGAAGGCGTCGCTCTCTGATCAAATTTTTCTCAGGCTGTCACCTGCAAAATCAGTTCTGTTATACTCACAGACAATATTTTTACAGTTTTGGAAACTTTAGAGTGTTTTCTATCCTAAACTGTCAATTATATGCATATTCTAGCATCTTGTCCTGACAAAATATCCCGTTTGCTACGGGAATTTTTTTTTCTCCAAAAATGAAAATACTGCCCCCTAGTCACAACATTAAAAACAAACTGTTATTCACAATGGCGGTCTTATATATACATTTTTTTATTCCAGTCCCCGTCCCCGCAGGAGGCCTTTTGCCTTTTGGTAGACCGTGAATAAGAGTTTGTTTATAAATGACTTGCCTAGATATATATATATATATATATATATATATAAAAAGATAAAACACACATGACGACAAGAAAGACAACACAACATAAAAAGAGACCTAGGACAAAAACATAGCATGGCAGCAACACATGACAACACAACATGGTAGCAACACAACATGGCAGCAGCACAACATGGTAGCAGCACAACATGGTAGCAGCACAACATGGTAGCAGCACAACATGGTAGCAGCACAACATGGCAGCTGCACAACATGGTAGCATCACAACATGGCAGCAGCACAACATGGCAGCAGCACAACATGGCAGCAGCACAACATGGTAGCAGCACAACATGGCAGCTGCACAACATGGTACAAACATTATTGGGCACAGACAACAGCACAAAGGGCAAGAAGGTAGAGACAATAAAGCAGCCACAACTGCCAGGAAGATGATTGAGCCTTGGACCCCAGCCCTCACAACCATAAAAGGGCAATGGGTTCAATAACTGTTTCAAGTATTTTTAAGATCCTGATTGGTCGAATGTTGTGTTCCTTTTGATTGCATAGAAGAAGACGCTTCTTGCCTTGCCTCTCAGATCGTTCACAGCCTTATGGAAATTACCTGTGTTTAGAGGTCTGATGTTTAGGCCGAGGTCGTTTGTGTGCTCTAGGGCAACGGTGTCTAGATGGAATTTGTATTTGTGGTCCTGGCGACTGGACTTTTTTTGGAACACCATTATTTTGGTCTTACTGAGATTTACTGTCAGGGCCCAGGTCAGACAGAATCTGTGCAGAATATCTAGGTGCTGCTGTAGGCCCTCCTTGGTTGGTGACAGAAGCACCAGATCATCAGCAAACAGTAGACATTCAATTTCAGATTCTAGTCGGATGCTGCAGACTGTTCTAGTGATCTCATCAATGTGTTGATGTATAGAGTTGAAGTCAGAAGTTTACGTACACCTTAGCCAAATACATTTAAACTCAGTTTTTCACAATTCCTGACATTTAATCCTAGTAAAAATTCCCTGTTTTAGGTTAGTTAGGATCACCACTTTATTTTAAGAATGTGAAATGTCAGAATAAGAGTAGAGTGATTTATTTCTGCTTTTATTTCTTTCATCACATTCCCAGTGGGTCAGAAGTTTACATAAACTCAATTAGTACTTGGTACTTGGTAGCATTGCCTTTAAATTGTTTAACTCGGGTCAAACGTTTCAGGTAGCCTTCCACAAGCTTCCCACAATAAGTTGGGTGAATTTTGGCCCATTGCTCCTGACAGAACTAGTGTGACTGAGTCAGGTTTGTAGGCCTCCTTGCTCGCACACAATTTTTCAGTTTGTCCTACATATTTTCTATGGGATTGAGGTCAGGGCTTTGTGATGGCCACTGCAATACCTTGACTTTGTTGTCCTTAAGCCATTTTGCCACAACTTTGGAAGAATGCTTGGGGTCATTGTCCATTTGGAAGACCCATTGCGATCAAGCTTTAACTTCCTGACTGATGTCTTGAGATGTTGCTCCAAAATATCCACATAATTTCCTCCTCATGATGCCATCTATTTTGTGAAGTGCACCAGTCCCTCCTGCAGCAAAGCACCCCCACAACATGATGCTGCCACCCCTGTGCTTCACAGTTGGGATGGTGTTCTTCGGCTTGCAAGCGTCCCCCTTTTTCCTCCAAACATAACGATGGTCATTATGGCCAAACAGTTCTATTTTTGTTTCATCAGACCAGAGGACATTTATCCAAAAAGTACAATCGTTGTCGTTGCGATGTGCATATGTGTGACTTTCATGTTGATGCCGTCTTTGCGGGAGTGGCATAGCTGATCTTAGGGGGCCTAAATGGGGTGTGGGCGTGGGTTGTCTTGGGGGGGTGTTGATTGGGTTGAGGTGTGGATGTGGCTGGTGGGGCAGTGGTCTGGATGTAGGTCCTCTCGTCGTGGGTCCTCTATGTGTAGGTCCGGGGGGTCTGGGCGGGTGTCTGTGGCTCCCTTTAGGGTCCGGGCGAAGGTGGGCACTGCTGCTTTGTATAGGTGGATCTGGTGGTAAAGGCTGTTCAAGTCCAGGGTGGAGCGGTGGACCAGGTAGACATCTTGTTTTGAGTCACGGGAAATACTTGCATTTAACTTATCATTCAGTCCTTATAAATTTAAATACACTGCTCCAAAAAATAAAGGGAACACTAAAATAACACATTCTAGATCTGAATGAATGAAATATTCTTATTAAATATTTTTTTCTTTACATAGTTGAATGTGCTGACAACAAAATCACACAAAAAATATCAATGGAAATCTAATTTATCAACCCATGGAGGTGTGGATTTGGAGTCACACTCAACATTAAAGTGGAAAACCACACTACAGGCTGATCCAACTTTGATGTAATGTCCTTAAAACAAGTCTTGCATTAGGAGGAACCCAGGGACAACCGCACCAGCATATGGTCTCACAAGGGGTCTGAGGATCTCATCTCGGTACCTAATGGCAGTCAGACTACCTCTGGGAGCACATGGAGGGCTGTGCGGCCCCCCAAAGAAATGGCACCCCACACCATGACTGACCCACCGCCAAACCGGTCATGCTGGAGGATGTTGCAGGCAGCAGAACATTCTCCACAGCGTCTCCAGACTCTGTCACATATGTCACGTGCTCAGTGTGAACCTGCTTTCATCTGTGAAGAGCACAGGGCGCCAGTGGCGAATTTGCCAATCTTGGTGTTCTCTGGCAAATGCCAAACGTCCTGCACGGTGTTGGGCTGTAAGCACAACCCCCACCTGTGGACTTCGGGCCCTCATACCACCCTCATGGAGTCTGACCATTTGAGCAGACACATGCACATTTGTGGCCTGCTGGAGGTCATTTTGCAGGGCTCTGGCAGTGCTCCTCCTGCTCCTCCTTGCACAAAGGCGGAGGTAGCGGTCCTGCTGCTGGGTTGTTGCCCTCCTACGGCCTCCTTCACGTCTCCTGATGTACTGGCCTGTCTCCTGGTAGCGCCTCCATGCTCTGGACACTACGCTGACAGACACAGCAAACCTTCTTGCCACAGCTCGCATTGATGTGCCATCCTGGATGAGCTGCACTACCTGAGCCACTTGTGTGGGTTGTAGACTACGTCTCATGCTACCACTAGAGTGAAAGCACCGCCAGCATTCAAAAGTGACCAAAACATCAGCCAGGAAGCATAGGAACTGAGAAGTGGTCTGTGGTTACCACCTGCAGAACCACCTGCAGAACCACTCCTTTATTGGGGGTGTCTTGCTAATTGCCTATAATTTCCACCTGTTGTCTAATTAATGTTAATGTTTTTTGAGCAGTGTAGTATACGTTTATATGTATATCATTGTAATATTTTTTTGTTCTTGGCTTTAAAAGTAGCTTCAGACTAAACACGACTCACTCAGGTCCAGATTGGATGGTTCAGGTTAAAATCAAATCAAATGTTATTTGTCACATACACATGGTTAGCAGATGTTAATGCGAGTGTAGCGAAATGCTTGTGCTTCTAGTTCCGACAATGCAGTAATAACCAACAAGTAATCTAGCTAACAATTCCAAAACTACTACCTTATAGACACAAGTGTAAGGGGATAAGAATATGTACATAAAGATATATGAGTGAGTGATGGTACAGAGCGGCATAGGCAAGATACAGTAGATGGTATTGAGTGCAGTATATGCAGTATATACATATGAGATGAGTATGTAAACAAAGTGGCATAGTTAAAGTGGCTAGTGATACATGTATTACATAAAGATGCAGTAGATGATATAGAGTACAGTATATACATATACATATGAGATGAATAATGTAGGGTATGTAAACATTATATTAGGTAGCATTGTTTAAAGTGGCTAGTGATATATTTTACATCATTTCCCATCAATTCCCATTATTAAAGTGGCTGGAGTTGAGTCAGTGTGTTGGCAGCAGCCACTCAATGTTAGTGGTGGCTGTTTAACAGTCTGATGGCCTTGAGATAGAAGCTGTTTTTCAGTCTCTCGGTCCCAGCTTTGATGCACCTGTACTGACCTCGCCTTCTGGATGATAGTGGGGTGAACAGGCAGTGGCTCGGGTGGTTGTTGTCCTTGATGATCTTTATGGCCTTCCTGTGACATCGGGTGGTGTAGGTGTCCTGGAGGGCAGGTAGTTTAACCCCGGTGATGCGTTGTGCAGACCTCACTACCCTCTGGAGAGCCTTACGGTTGTGGGCGGAGCAGTTGCCGTACCAGGCGGTGATACAGCCCGACAGGATGCTCTCGATTGTGCATCTGTAGAAGTTTGTGAGTGCTTTTGGTGACGAGCCAAATTTCTTCAGCCTCCTGAGGTTGAAGAGGCGCTGCTGCGCCTTCTTCACGATGCTGTCTGTGTGGGTGGACCAATTCAGTTTGTCTGTGATGTGTACGCCGAGGAACTTAAAACTTACTACCCTCTCCACTACTGTTCCATCAATGTGGATAGGGGGGTGTTCCCTCTGCTGTTTCCTGAAGTCCACAATCATCTCCTTAGTTTTGTTGACGTTGAGTGTGAGGTTATTTTCCTGACACCACACTCCGAGGGCCCTCACCTCCTCCCTGTAGGCCGTCTCATCGTTGTTGGTAATCAAGCCTACCACTGTTGTGTCGTCCACAAACTTGATGATTGAGTTGGAGGCGTGCGTGGCCACGCAGTCGTGGGTGAACAGGGAGTACAGGAGAGGGCTCAGAACGCACCCTTGTGGGGCCCCAGTGTTGAGGATCAGCGGGGTGGAAATGTTGTTGCCTACCCTCACCACCTGGGGGCGGCCCGTCAGGAAGTCCAGTACCCAGTTGCACAGGGCGGGGTCGAGACCCAGGGTCTCGAGCTTGATGACGAGCTTGGAGGGCACTATGGTGTTAAATGCCGAGCTGTAGTCGATGAACAGCATTCTCACATAGGTATTCCTCTTGTCCAGATGAGTTAGGGCAGTGTGCAGTGTGGTTGAGATTGCATCGTCTGTGGACCTATTTGGGCGGTAAGCAAATTGGAGTGGGTCTAGGGTGTCAGGTAGGGTGGAGGTGATATGGTCCTTGACTAGTCTCTCAAAGCACTTCATGATGAGGGAAGTTAGTGCTACGGGGCGGTAGTCGTTTAGCTCAGTTACCTTAGCTTTCTTGGGAACAGGAACAATGGTGGCCCTCTTGAAGCATGTGGGAACAACAGACTGGGATAGGGATTGATTGAATATGTCCGTAAGCACACCAGCCAGCTGGTCTGCGCATGCGCTGAGGGCGCGGCTGGGGATGCCGTCTGGGCCTGCAGCCTTGCGAGGGTTGACACGTTTAAATGTTTTCCTCATGTCGGCTGTAGTGAAGGAGAGTCCACATGTTTCAGTTGCGGGCCGTGTCAGTGGCACTGTATTGTCCTCAAAGCGGGCAAAAAAGTTAGTTAGTCTACCTGGGAGCAAGACATCCTGGTCCGTGACTGGGCTGGTTTTCTTTTTGTAATCCGTGATTGACTGTAGACCCTGCCACATACCTCTTGTGTCTGAGCCGTTGAATTGAGATTCTACTTTGTCTCTATACTGACGCTTAGCTTGTTTGATTGCCTTGCGGAGGGAATAGTTACACTGTTTGTATTCGGTCATGTTTCCGGTCACCTTGCCCTGATTAAAAGCAGTGGTTCTGGCTTTCAGTTTCACGCAAATGCTTTCATCAATCCACGGTTTCTGGTTTGGGAATGTTTTAATCGTTGCTATGGGACGACATCTTCAACGCACGTTCTAATGAACTCGCTCACCGAATCAGCGTATTCGTCAATGTTGTTGTCTGACGCAATACGAAACATATCCCAGTCCACGTGATGGAAGCAGTCTTGGAGTGTGGAATCAGATTGGTCGGACCAGCGTTGAACAGACCTCAGCGCGGGAGCTTCTTGTTTTAGTTTCTGTCTGTAGGCAGGGATCAACAAAATGGAGTCGTGGTCTGCTTTTCCGAAAGGAGGGCGGGGCAGGGCCTTATATGCGTTGCGGAAGTTAGAATAGCAGTGATCCAAGGTTTTTCCAGCCCTGGTTTCTGTTGTTTGTTTGCCAGAGCATTTGCTGTATATCTTGGACATAATACACTTTGGTAGTAGGAATTCTTCCTGGTGATTTTGTCCAAAATCAGGTTGCAGGTTGAGAGTTTTGATCTGGAGTGAAGGTTATGTTGAAGAATGCGAGAGATCATCTGCTCATGTCTCTCTCTCTGTCTCTCTCTGTCTCAGGGTCCCCACCTGCACCGTCTCAGTGTGGATGTATTATCAGAGCTGAGGAACGCACAGAGCTCGTGCCGGAACCCCGGAGGAGAAAATGAGAAGCCCTGGTGTTATACAACCAACCCCAACATCCGCTGGGAATACTGCAACATTCCCAAATGTGGAGAAGGTACATCCTTTGAAAACAAAGGTGCTATCTAGACCCTCAAAGGGTTCTTCGGTTGTCCCCACAGGAGAACCCTTGGAAGAACCCTTTTGGTTCCAGGTAGAACCCTATTGGGTTCCATGACGGTTCTACATGGAACCCAAAATAGTTATACCTGGAACCAAAAATGGTTCTGCCTCTAATTAAAAAAGGGTTCTCCTATGGGGACAGCTGAAGAACAATTTTTGGAACCATTTTTTCTAAGAGTGTAGGGATACTGCAGCTTTCCCAAATATGACTTCCAAAATACTTGGAGACCTGATCAGGAAGAATATGGGCCCTACCTACAGTGCATGGCTAGGGCCAAGGTGGTTTTCCTGTTCAGGTCTTGAGAAAAAGGGCAATTATTGAGCTACTAATTGAGGTAAGATCCATCTTGTGATGACAGCCTTGACTCTCTGTCCCCTCAGTGGGATTGAAGACTGTTGACTCTCTGTCCCCCCAGTGGTAGTGATGACTGTTGACTCTCTGTCCCCCCAGTGGTAGTGATGACTGTTGACTCTCTGTCCCCCCAGTGGTAGTGAAGACTGTTGACTCTGTCCCCCCAGTGGTAGTGAAGACTGTTGCCTCTCTGTCCCCCCAGTGGTAGTGAAGACTGTTGACTCTCTGTTCCCTCAGTAGTAGTGAAGACTGTTTGCCCCTCTGTCCCCCCAGTGGTAGTGATGACTGTTGACTCTCTGTCCCCTCAATAGTAGTGAAGACTGTTGACTCTGTCCCCCCAGTGGTAGTGAAGACTGTTGACTCTCTGTCCCCCCAGTGGTAGTGAAGACTGTTGCCTCTCTGTCCCCCCCCAGTGGTAGTGAAGACTGTTGCCTCTCTGTCCCCCCAGTGGTAGTGAAGACTGTTGCCTCTCTGTCCCCCCAGTGGTAGTGAAGACTGTTGCCTCTCTGTCCCCCCAGTGGTAGTGAAGACCGTTGCCTCTCTGTCCCCCAAGTGGTAGTGAAGACTGTTGCCTCTCTGTCCCCCCAGTGGTAGTGAAGACTTGTTGACTCTCTGTCCCCCCAGTAGTAGTGAAGTCTGTTGACTCTCTGTCCCCTCAATACTAGTGAAGACTGTTGACTCTGACTCTCTGTCCCCCCAGTAGTAGTGAAGTCTGTTGACTCTCTGTCCCCTCAATACTAGTGAAGACTGTTGACTCTCTGTCCCCCCAGTGGTAGTGAAGACTTGTTGACTCTCTGTCCCCTCAATACTAATGAAGACTGTTGACTCTCTGTCCCCTCAATACTAGTGAAGACTGTTGACTCTTTGTCCCCCCAGTGGTAGTGAAGACGGAGTCATCGTTCCCTCGCCAGAATCCTCCCCTCCTCCCTCCCTCCGTCTCTCCGGCCTACTCCATGATCATCATCATCTGTCTACTAGCAGCCTTCGCAGCCATAGCGTTCCTCATCGTCATCATGTGCAAGAGGAGGAGGAAGACATGGAAGAACCACAAGAAGTACGCAGCCAATATAGCAGAAGACATTCTGCAGACATTTCTTCAACAGTTAGTAATACACTTAGTAACACGCTTAGTAACACAGTTAGTAACACGCTAAGTAACACGCTTAGTAACACGCTTAGTAATACACTTAGTAACACGCTAAGTAACACGCTAAGTAACACAGTTAGTAATACACTTAGTAACACGCTAAGTAACACGCTTAGTAACACGCTTAGTAATACAGTTAGCGTGTTACTAAGTGTATTACTAACTGTGTTACTTAGCGTGTTACTTAGCGTGTTACTAAGTGTATTACTAACTGTGTTACTTAGCGTGTTACTTAGCGTGTTACTAAGTGTATTACTAACTGTGTTACTTAGCGTGTTACTAAGTGTGTTACTAAGTAACTAAGCGTGTTACTAAGTGTATTACTAACTGTGTTACTTAGCGTGTTACTTAGCGTGTTACTAAGTGTATTACTAACTGTGTTACTTAGCGTGTTACTAAGTGTATTACTAAGTAACACAGTTAGTAACACAGTTAGTAAGTAACACGCTAAGTAACACAGTTAGTAACACGGTTAGTAAGACGCTTAGTAACACGCTAAGTAAGACGCTTAGTAAGACGCTTAGTAAGACGCTTAGTAACACGCTTAGTTACGCGCTTAGTAACGCGCTTAGTAACACCCTTAGTAATACAGTTAGTAACATGGCTAGTAACAGTTAGTAACACGGCTAGTAACATGGTTAGTAACATGGCTAGTAACAGTTAGTAACACGGCTAGTAACATGGTTAGTAACACGGCTAGTAACATGGTTAGTAACATGGTTAGTAAGACGGCTAGTAACAGTTAGTAACACGGCTAGTAACAGTTAGTAACACGGCTAGTAACAGTTAGTAACACGGCTAGTAACATGGTTATTTACACGGCTAGTAACATGGTTAGTAACACGGCTAGTAACATGGTTATTTACACGGCTAGTAACATGGTTAGTAACACGGCTAGTAACATGGTTATTTACACGGCTAGTAACATGGTTAGTAACACGGCTAGTAACAGTTAGTAACACGGCTAGTAACAGTTAGTAACACGGCTAGTAACAGTTAGTAACACGGCTAGTAACATGGTTAGTAACACGGCTAGTAACATGGTTAGTAACACGGCTAGTAACATGGTTAGTAACAGTTAGTAACACGGCTAGTAACGCGCTTAGTAACACGCTTAGTAACACGGCTAGTAACATGGCTAGTAACAGTTAGTAACACGGCTAGTAACGCGCTTAGTAACACGCTTAGTAACACGGCTAGTAACATGGCTAGTAACAGTTAGTAACACGGCTAGTAACGCGCTTAGTAACACGGCTAGTAACATGGTTAGTAACAGTTAGTAACACGGCTAGTAACGCGCTTAGTAACACGCTTAGTAACACGGCTAGTAACAGTTAGTAACACGGCTAGTAACATGGTTAGTAACACGGCTAGTAACATGTTTAGTAACACGGCTAGTAACATGGTTAGTAACACGGCTAGTAACATGGTTAGTAACACGGCTAGTAACATGGTTAGTAACACGGCTAGTAACAGTTAGTAACACGGCTAGTAACATGGTTAGTAACACGGCTAGTAACAGTTAGTAACACGGCTAGTAACATGGTTAGTAACACGGCTAGTAACATGGTTAGTAACACGGCTAGTAACATGGTTAGTAACACGGCTAGTAACATGGTTAGTAACACGGCTAGTAACATGGTTAGTAACACGGCTAGTAACATGGTTAGTAACACGGCTAGTAACATGGTTAGTAACAGTTAGTAACACGGCTAGTAACATGGTTAGTAACACGGCTAGTAACATGGTTAGTAACAGTTAGTAACACGGCTAGTAACAGTTAGTAACACGGCTAGTAACATGGTTAGTAACAGTTAGTAACACGGCTAGTAACATGGTTAGTAACACGGCGAGTAACATGGTTAGTAACAGTTAGTAACACGGCTAGTAACATGGTTAGTAACACGGCTAGTAACATGGTTAGTAACACGGCTAGTAACACGGCTAGTAGCATGGTTAGTAACACGGCTAGTAACATGGTTAGTAACATGGCTAGTAACAGTTAGTAAGACGGCTAGCAACAGTTAGTAACACGGCTAGTAACATGGTTAGTAACACGGCTAGTAACATGGTTAGTAACACGGCTAGTAACATGGTTATTTACACGGCTAGTAACATGGTTAGTAACACGGCTAGTAACATGGTTAGTAACACGGCTAGTAACATGGTTAGTAACACGGCTAGTAACATGGTTAGTAACACGGCTAGTAACAGTTAGTAACACGGCTAGTAACATGGTTAGTAACACGGCTAGTAACATGGATAGTAACACGGCTAGTAACATGGTTAGTAACACGGCTAGTAACATGGTTAGTAACACGGCTAGTAACATGGTTAGTAACACGGCTAGTAACAGTTAGTAACACGGCTAGTAACAGTTAGTAACACGGTTAGTAACACGGCTAGTAACAGTTAGTAACATGGTTAGTAACAGTTAGTAACACGGCTAGTAACAGTTAGTAACACGGCTAGTAACATGGTTAGTAACACGGCTAGTAACATGGTTAGTAACACGGCTAGTAACATGGTTAGTAACACGGCTAGTAACATGGTTAGTAACACGGCTAGTAACAGTTAGTAACACGGCTAGTAACAGTTAGTAACACGGCTAGTAACATGGTTAGTAACACGGCTAGTAACATGGTTAGTAACACGGCTAGTAACATGGTTAGTAACACGGCTAGTAACATGGTTAGTAACACGGCTAGTAACATGGTTAGTAACACGGCTAGTAACATGGTTAGTAACACGGCTAGTAACATGGTTAGTAACACGGCTAGTAACAGTTAGTAACACGGCTAGTAACATGGTTAGTAACATGGTTAGTAACACGGCTAGTAACAGTTAGTAACAGTTAGTAACACGGCTAGTAACATGGTTAGTAACACGGCTAGTAACATGGTTAGTAACACGGCTAGTAACATGGTTAGTAACACGGCTAGTAACATGGTTAGTAACACGGCTAGTAACATGGTTAGTAACACGGCTAGTAACAGTTAGTAACACGGCTAGTAACAGTTAGTAACACGGCTAGTAACATGGTTAGTAACACGGCTAGTAACATGGTTAGTAACACGGCTAGTAACATGGTTAGTAACACGGCTAGTAACAGTTAGTAACACGGCTAGTAACATGGTTAGTAACACGGCTAGTAACAGTTAGTAACACGGCTAGTAACATGGTTAGTAACACAGCTAGTAACATGGTTAGTAACACGGCTTGTAACATGGTTAGTAACACGGCTAGTAACAGTTAGTAACACGGCTAGTAACATGGTTAGTAACACGGCTAGTAACATGGTTAGTAACACGGCTAGTAACAGTTAGTAACACGGCTAGTAACAGTTAGTAACACGTCTAGTAACAGTTAGTAACATGGTTAGTAACACGGCTAGTAACAGTTAGTAACACGGCTAGCAACACGGCTAGTAACATGGTTAGTAACACGGCTAGTAACATGGTTAGTAACACGGCTAGTAACATGGTTAGTAACACGGCTAGTAACAGTTAGTAACACGGCTAGTAACAGTTAGTAACACGGCTAGTAACATGGTTAGTAACACGGCTAGTAACAGTTAGTAACACGGCTAGTAACAGTTAGTAACACGGCTAGTAACATGGTTAGTAACACGGCTAGTAACATGGTTAGTAACACGGCTAGTAACATGGTTAGTAACACGGCTAGTAACATGGTTAGTAACACGGCTAGTAACATGGTTAGTAACATGGTTAGTAACAGTTAGTAACACGGCTAGTAACATGGTTAGTAACACGGCTAGTAACATGGTTAGTAACACGGCTAGTAACATGGTTAGTAACACGGCTAGTAACATGGTTAGTAACACGGCTAGTAACATGGTTAGTAACACGGCTAGTAACAGTTAGTAACACGGCTAGTAACATGGTTAGTAACACGGCTAGTAACAGTTAGTAACATGGTTAGTAACATGGTTAGTAACACGGTAACAGTTAACAGTTAGTAACACGGCTAGTAACATGGTTAGTAACACGGCTAGTAACATGGTTAGTAACACGGCTAGTAACAGTTAGTAACACGGCTAGTAACATGGTTAGTAACACGGCTAGTAACATGGTAACACGGCTAGTAACATGTTAGTAACACGGCTAGTAACATGGTTAACACGTAACAGTTAGTTACGTAGTAACAGTTAGTAACACGGCTAGTAACAGTTAGTAACACGGCTAAACATGTTAGTAACACGGCTAGTAACAGTTAGTAACACGGCTAGTAACAGTTAGTAACACGGCTAGTAACATGGTTAGTAACACGGCTAGTAACAGTTAGTAACACGGCTAGTAACAGTTAGTAACACGGCTAGTAACATGGTTAGTAACACGGCTAGTAACAGTTAGTAACATGGTTAGTAACACGGCTAGTAACAGTTAGTAACACGGCTAGTAACATGGTTAGTAACACGGCTAGTAACAGTTAGTAACACGGCTAGTAACATGGTTAGTTAGTAACACGGCTAGTAACATGGTTAGTAACAGTTAGTAACACGGCTTTAGTAACACGGCTAGTAACATGGTTAGTAACACGGCTAGTAACATGGTTAGTAACACGGCTAGTAACAGTTAGTAACACGGCTAGTAACATGGTTAGTAACACGGCTAGTAACATGGTTAGTAACACGGCTAGTAACATGGTTAGTAACACGGCTAGTAACAGTTAGTAACACGGCTAGTAACATGGTTAACACGTAACACGGCTAGTAACATGGTTAGTAACACGGCTAGTAACATGGCTAGTAACATGGTTAGTTAGTAACACGGCTAGTAACAGTTAGTAACACGGCTAGTAACATGGTTAGTAACACGGCTAGTAACATGGTTAGTAACACGGCTAGTAACATGGTTAGTAACACGGTTAGTTATAACAGTAGTAACATGGTTAGTTATATAGTTAGTAACATGGTTAGTAACAGTTAGTAACATGGTTAGTTATATAGGTTAGTAACATGTTAGTTATATAGTTAGCAACATGTTTAGTAACATGGTTAGTTATATAGTTAGTAACATGGTTAGTTATATAGTTAGTAACGTGGTTAGTTATATAGTTAGTAACATGGTTAGTTATATAGTTAGTAACATGGTTAGTTATATAGGTAGTAACATGGTTAGTTATATAATTAGTAACATGGTTAGTTATATAGTTAGTAACATGGTTAGTTATATAGTTAGTAACATGGTTAGTTATATAGTTAGTAACGTGGTTAGTTATATAGTTAGTAACATGGTTAGTTATATAGTTAGTAACATGGTTAGTTATATAGTTAGTAACATGGTTAGTTATATAGTTAGTAACGTGGTTAGTTATATAGTTAGTAACACGGTTAGTTATATAACAGTTAGTAACATGGTTAGTTATATAGTAACATGGTTAGTAACATAGTTAGTAACGTGGTTAGTTATATAACATGGTTAGTAACACGGCTAGTAACATGGTTAGTTATATAGTTAGTAACATGGTTAGTTATATAGTTAGTAACGTGGTTAGTTACATAGTTAGTAACATGGTTAGTAACATGGTTAGTAACATGGCTAGTAACATGGTTAGTAACACGTTAGTAACATGGTTAGTAACACGGCTATAACATGGTTAGTAACACGGCTAGTAACATGGTTAGTAACACGTTAGTAACATGGTTAGTAACATAGTTAGTAACATGGTTAGTAACATAGTAACATGCTAGTAACAGTTAGTAACACGTTAGTTATAACACGGCTAGTAACATGGTTAGTTATAACACGGCTAGTAACATGGTTAGTAACACTGGCTAGTAACATGGTTAGTAACAGTTATAACACGGCTAGTAACATGGTTAGTAACACGGCTAGTAACATAGTTAGTAACACGGCTAGTAACATAGTTAGTAACACGGCTAGTAACATGGTTAGTAACATGGTTAGTAACAGTTAGTAACATGGTTAGTAATATAGGTTAGTAACATGGTTAGTAACATGGTTAGGCTAGTAACATGGTTATTACGTAGTAACATGGTTAGTAACACGGTTAACATGTTATATACGGCTAGTAACATGGTTAGTTAATAGGCTAGTAACATGGTTAGTATATAGTTAGTAACATGGTTAGTATATAGTTAGTAACGGGTTAGTAAGACGGCTAGTAACATGGTTAGTAACACGGCTAGTAACATGGTTAGTAACACGGCTAGTAACATGGTTAGTAACACGTTAGTAACATGGTTAGTAATACGGCTAGTAACAGTTAGTAACAGTAACAGTTAGTAACATGGTTAGTAACACAGCTTAGTAACATGGTTAGTAACACGGCTAGTAACAGTTAGTAACACGGCTAGGTTAGTAGTAACATGTTAGTAACGTGGCTAGTAACATGGTTAGTAACATGGCTAGTAACATAGTTAGTAACACGGCTAGTAACATAGTTAGTAACACGGCTAGTTATATAGTTAGTAACACGGTTAGTAACATAGTTAGTAACACGGTTAGTAACATGGTTAGTAACATGGCTAGTAACATGTTAGTAACACGGCTAGTAACATGGTTAGTAACACGTTAGTAACATGGTTAGTAACAGTGGTAGTAACATGGTTAGTAACACGTTTAGTAACACGGCTAGTAACAGTTAGTAACACGGCTAGTAACATGGTTAGTAACACGGCTAGTAACAGTAGTTAGTAACACGGCTAGTAACATGGTTAGTAACACGGCTAGTAACATGGTTAGTAACACGGCTAGTAACATGGTTAGTAACACGGCTAGTAACATGGTTAGTAACATGGTTAGTAACATGGTTAGTAACAGGTAACACGCTAGTAACATGTTAGTAACATGGTTAGTAACACGGCTAGTTAGTAAACACGGTTAGTAACATAGTTAGTAACATGGTTAGTAACAGTTAGTAACATGGTTAGTTACATGGTTAGTAACACGGTTAGTAACATGTTATATAGTTAGTAACATGGTTAGTTACAACAGTTAGTAACACGGCTAGTAACATAGTTAGTAACACGGTTAGTTACATAGTTAGTAACACGGCTAGTAACATGTTAGTAACACGGCTAGTAACAGTTAGTAACATAGCTAGTAACAGTTAGTTAGTAACATAGTTAGTAACATGGTTAGTAACATAGTTAGTAACATGGCTTAGTTACATAACACGTTAGTAACATGGTTAGTAACACATAGTTAGTAACATGGTTAACAGTTACATGGTTAGTAACACGGCTAGTAGTAACATAGCTAGTAACAGTTAGTAACACGGCTAACAGTTAGTAACATAGTAACATGGTTAGTAACACGGCTAGTAACATTAGTAACATGGCTAGTAACATGGTTAGTAACACGGCTAGTAACATGGTACAACATGGCTAGTAACATGTTAAACACGGTTAGTAACATGGTTAGTAACAGTTAGTAACATGGTTAGTAACATAGTTAGTAACATGGTTAGTAACATAGTTAGTAACATGGTTAGTAACATAGTTAGTAACATGGCTAGTAACATGGTTAGTAACAGTTACATAGTTGGTTAGTAACACGGCTAGTAACATGGTTAGTAACACGGCTAGTAACATGGTTAGTAACACGGCTAAACATGGTTAGTAACATAGGCTAGTAACATGGTTAGTAACACGGCTAGTAACATGGTTAGTAACAGTTAGTAACACGGCTAGTAACATGGTTAGTAACACGGCTAGTAACATGGTTAGTAACAGGCTAGTAACACGGCTAGTAACATTAGTAACACGGCTAGTAACATGTTAGTAACAGTTAGTAACACGGCTAGAACATGGTTAGTAACACTAGTAACATGGTTAGTAACACGGCTAGTAACATGGTTAGTAGCATGGTTAGTAACACGGCTAGTAACATGGTTAGTAACACGGCTAGTAACATGGTTAGTAACAGTTAACATGTTAGTAACACGGCTAGTAACATGGTTAGTAACACGGCTAGTAACATGGTTAGTAACACGGCTAGTAACATGGTTAGTAACACGGCTAACACGGCTAGTAACATGGTTAGTAACACGGCTAGTAACATGGTTAGTAAGTAACACGGCTAGTAACATGGTTAGTAACACGGCTAGTAACTAGTAACATGGCTAGTAACAGTTAGTAACACGGCTAGTAACATGGTTAGTAACACGGCTAGTAACATGGTTAGTAACACGGCTAGTAACATGGTTAGTAACACGGCTAGTAACATGGTTAGTAACACGGCTAGTAACATGTTAGTAACATTTAGTAACAGTTAGTAACACGGCTAGTAACAGTTAGTAACACGGCTAGTAACATGGTTAGTAACACGGCTAGTAACAGGTTAGTAACACGGCTAGTAACATGGTTAGTAACACGGCTAGTAACATGGTTAGTAACACGGCTAGTAACAGGTTAGTAACAGGTTAACAGTTAGTAACACGGCTAGTAACATGGTTAGTAACACGGCTAGTAACAGTTAGTAACACGGCTAGTAACATGGTTAGTAACACGGCTAGTAACATGGTTATCTAGTAACAGGTTAGTAACACGGCTGTAACATGGTTAGTAACACGGCTAGTAACATGGTTAGTAACCAGGTTTAGTAACACGGCTAGTAACATGTTAGTAACACGGCTAGTAACATGGTTAGTAACACGGCTGAGTAACATGGTTAGTAACACGGCTAGTAACAGGTTAGTAACCAGGTTAGTAACAGTTAGTAACACGGTAGTAACATGGTTAGTAACACGGCTAGTAACATGGTTAGTAACACGGCTATGGTTAGTAACACGGCTAGTAACAGTTAGTAACACGGCTAGTAACATGGTTAGTAACACGGCTAGTAACATGGTTAGTAACACGGCTAGTAACAGGTTAATAACACGGCTAGTAACAGTTAGTAACACGGCTAGTAACAGTTAGTAAACATGGTTAGTAACACGGCTGAGTAACATCTCCCAGTGTTAGTAAACATGGTTAGTAACTAGTAACAGGTTAGTAACACGGCTAGTAACAGTTAGTAACACGGCTAGTAACATGGTTAGTAACATGGCTAGTAACAGTTAGTAACACGGCTAGTAACAGGTTAGTAACACGGCTAGTAACATGGTTAGTAACACGGCTAGTAACAGTTAGTAACAGTTAGTAACACGGCTAGTAACATGGTTAGTAACACGGCTAGTAACATGGTTAGTAACACGGCTAGTAACATGGTTAGTAACATGGCTAGTAACATGGTTAGTAACACGGCTAGTAACAGTTAGTAACACGGCTAAACACAGCTAGTAACATGGTTAGTAACAGTTAGTAACACGGCTAGAACAGGTACATGGTTAGTAACAGTTAGTAACACGGTTAGTAACAGCAGTAACATAGTAACATGGTTAGCAACACGGCTAGTAACATGGTTAGTAACACGGCTAGTAACATGGTTAGTAACACGGCTAGTAACATGGTTAGTAACACGGCTAGCAACACGGCTAGTAACATGGTTAGTAACACGGCTAGTAACATGGTTAGTAACACGGCTAGTAACAGTTAGTAACACGGCTAGTAACATGGTTAGTAACACGGCTAGTAACATGGTTAGTAACACGGCTAGTAACATGGTTAGTAACACGGCTAGTAACATGGTTAGTAACACGGCTAGTAACAGTTAGTAACACGGCTAGTAACATGGTTAGTAACACGGCTAGTAACATGGTTAGTAACACGGCTAGTAACATGGTTAGTAACACGGCTAGTAACAGTTAGTAACACGGCTAGTAACATGGTTAGTAACACGGCTAGTAACAGTTAGTAACACGGCTAGTAACATGGTTAGTAACACGGCTAGTAACATGGTTAGTAACACGGCTAGTAACAGTTAGTAACACGGCTAGTAACAGTTAGTAACACGGCTAGTAACAGTTAGTAACACGGCTAGTAACATGGTTAGTAACACGGCTAGTAACAGTTAGTAACACGGCTAGTAACATGGTTAGTAACAGTTAGTAACACGGCTAGTAACATGGTTAGTAACACGGCTAGTAACAGTTAGTAACACGGCTAGTAACATGGTTAGTAACACGGCTAGTAACAGTTAGTAACACGGCTAGTAACATGGTTAGTAACACGGATAGTAACATGGTTAGTAACACGGCTAGTAACAGTTAGTAACACGGCTAGTAACAGTTAGTAACACGGCTAGTAACATGGTTAGTAACAGTTAGTAACACGGCTAGTAACATGGTTAGTAACAGTTAGTAACACGGCTAGTAACAGTTAGTAACACGGCTAGTAACAGTTAGTAACACGGTTAGTAACATGGTTAGTAACACGGCTAGTAACAGTTAGTAACACGGCTAGTAACATGGTTAGTAACACGGCTAGTAACAGTTAGTAACACGGCTAGTAACAGTTAGTAACACGGCTAGTAACAGTTAGTAACATGGCTAGTAACATGGTTAGTAACACGGCTAGTAGCAGTTAGTAACACGGCTAGTAACATGGTTAGTAACACGGCTAGTAACATGGTTAGTAACACGGCTAGTAACAGTTAGTAACACGGCTAGTAACATGGTTAGTAACACGGCTAGTAACACGGCTAGTAACAGTTAGTAACACGGCTAGTAACATGGTTAGTAACACGGCTAGTAACATGGTTAGTAACACGGCTAGTAACATGGTTAGTAACACGGCTAGTAACAGTTAGTAACACGGCTAGTAACATGGTTAGTAACACGGCTAGTAACAGTTAGTAACACGGCTAGTAACAGTTAGTAACACGGCTAGTAACAGTTAGTAACACGGCTAGTAAAATGGTTAGTAACATGTTTAGAAATACAGTTAGCAACATGTTTAGTAACGTGGTTAGTTATATAGTTAGTAACATGGTTAGTTATATAGTTAGTAACGTGGTTAGTTATATAGTTAGTAACGTGGTTAGTTATATAGTTAGTAACATGGTTAGTTATATAGGTAGTAACATGGTTAGTTATATAATTAGTAACGTGGTTAGTTATATAGTTAGTAACATGGTTAGTTATATAGTTAGTAACATGGTTAGTTATATAGTTAGTAACGTGGTTAGTTACATAGTTAGTAACATGGTTAGTTATATAGTTAGTAACATGGTTAGTTATATAGTTAGTAACATGGTTAGTTATATAGTTAGTAACGTGGTTAGTTACATAGTTAGTAACGTGGTTAGTTACATAGTTAGTAACGTGGTTAGTTATATAGGTAGTAACATGGTTAGTTATATAGGTAGTAACATGGTTAGTTATATAATTAGTAACGTGGTTAGTTATATAGTTAGTAACGTGGTTAGTTATATAGTTAGTAACGTGGTTAGTTATATAGTTAGTAACATGGTTAGTTATATAGTTAGTAACGTGGTTAGTTATATAGTTAGTAACGTGGTTAGTTATATAGTTAGTAACATGGTTAGTTATATAGTTAGTAACATGGTTAGTTATATAGTTAGTAACGTGGTTAGTTATATAGTTAGTAACGTGGTTAGTTATATAGTTAGTAACGTGGTTAGTTATATAGTTAGTAATGTGGTTAGTTATATAGTTAGTAACGTGGTTAGTTATATAGTTAGTAACGTGGTTAGTTATATAGTTAGTAATGTGGTTAGTTATATAGTTAGTAACGTGGTTAGTTATATAGTTAGTAACGTGGTTAGTTATATAGTAATGTGGTTAGTTATATAGTTAGTAACGTGGTTAGTTATATAGTTAGTAACATGGTTAGTTATATAGTAATGTGGTTAGTTATATAGTTAGTAACGTGGTTAGTTATATAGTTAGTAACGTGGTTAGTTATATAGTTAGTAACATGGTTAGTTATATAGTTAGTAACAGTTAGTAACACGGCTAGTAACATGGTTAGTTATATAGTTAGTAACATGGTTAGTTATATAGTTAGTAACATGGTTAGTTATATAGTTAGTAACATGGTTAGTTATATAGTTAGTAACATGGTTAGTTACATAGTTAGTAACATGGTTAGTTATATAATTAGTAACATGGTTAGTTACATAGTTAGTAACGTGGTTAGTTATATAGTTAGTAACATGGTTAGTTATATAGTTAGTAACGTGGTTAGTTATATAGTTAGTAACGTGGTTAGTTATATAGTTAGTAACGTGGTTAGTTATATAGTTAGTAACATGGTTAGTTATATAGTTAGTAACATGGTTAGTTATATAGTTAGTAACAGTTAGTAACATGGCTAGTAACATGGTTAGTTATATAGTTAGTAACATGGTTAGTTATATAGTTAGTAACGTGGTTAGTTATATAGTTAGTAACGTGGTTAGTTATATAGTTAGTAACATGGTTAGTTATATAGTTAGTAACATGGTTAGTTATATAGTTAGTAACGTGGTTAGTTATATAGTTAGTAACATGGTTAGTTATATAGTTAGTAACGTGGTTAGTTATATAGTTAGTAACATGGTTAGTTACATAGTTCGTAACGTGGTTAGTTATATAGTTAGTAACGTGGTTAGTTATATAGTTAGTAACGTGGTTAGTTATATAGTTAGTAACGTTAGTTATATAGTTAGTAACGTGGTTAGTTACATAGTTAGTAACGTTAGTTATATAGTTAGTAACGTGGTTAGTTATATAGTTAGTAACGTGGTTAGTTATATAGTTAGTAACATGGTTAGTTATATAGTTAGTAACATGGTTAGTTATATAGTTAGTAACATGGTTAGTTACATAGTTAGTAACGTGGTTAGTTATATAGTTAGTAACATGGTTAGTTACATAGTTAGTAACGTGGTTAGTTATATAGTTAGTAACATGGTTAGTTATATAGTTAGTAACGTGGTTAGTTATATAGTTAGTAACGTGGTTAGTTATATAGTTAGTAATGTGGTTAGTTACATAGTTAGTAACATGGTTAGTTACATAGTTAGTAACATGGTTAGTTACATAGTTAGTAACATGGTTAGTTATATCGTTAGTAACGTGGTTAGTTATACAGTGCCTTTAGAAAGTTTTCATTCCCCTTGACTTATTCCACATTTTGTTGTTACAGCCCGAATTCTGACTTGATTTCATTTAATTGATTACATTGATTTATTTTCTCACCCATCTGCACAAAATACCTCATAAGGACAAAGTGAAAACATGTTTTTGGACATTTTTTTTATTTATTGAAAATGAAAGACTGAAAAAGTATTTCCATAAGTATTCACACCCCTGAGTCAATACTTTGTAGAAGCACCTTTGGCATTGATTACAGCTTTGAGTCCCTCTGGGTAAGACTCTAAGAGCTTTCCACACCTGGATTGCGCAACATTTGGCCATTATTCTTTCAAAAAATATTTAAGCTCTGTCAAATTGGTTGTTGATCATTACTAGACAACCATTTTCAAGTCTTGCCATATATTTTCAAGTAGATTTAAGTCAGGAACATTCACTGTCTTCTTGGTAAGCAACTCCACTGTTGATGTGGCAATGTGTTCTAGGTTATTATCCTGCTGAAAGGTGACCTCATCTCCCAGTGTCTGGTGGAAAGCAGACTGAACCAGGTTATTGTCGTGTTGAAAGGTGAATTCATCTCCCAGTGTCTGGTGGAAAGCAGACTGAACCAGGTTATTGTCCTGCTGAAAGGTGAACTCATCTCCCAGTGTCTGGTGGAAAGCAGACTGAACCAGGTTATTGTCCTGCTGAAAGGTGAATTCATCTCCCAGTGTCTGGTGGAAAGCAGACTGAACCAGGTTATTGTCGTGTTGAAAGGTGAATTCATCTCCCAGTGTCTGGTGGAAAGCAGACTGAACCAGGTTATTGTCCTGCTGAAAGGTGAATTCATCTCCCAGTGTCTGGTGGAAAGCAGACTGAACCAGGTTATTGTCCTGCTGAAAGGTGAATTCATCTCCCAGTGTCTGGTGGAAAGCAGACTGAACCAGGTTATTGTCCTGCTGAAAGGTGAACTCATCTCCCAGCGTCTGGTGGAAAGCAGACTGAACCAGGTTATTGTCCTGCTGAAAGGTGAATTCATCTCCCAGCGTCTGGTGGAAAGCAGACTGAACCAGGTTATTGTCCTGCTGAAAGGTGAATTAATCTCCAAGTGTCTGGTGGAAAGCAGACTGAACCAGGTTATTGTCCTGCTGAAAGGTGAATTCATCTCCCAGTGTCTGGTGGAAAGCAGACTGAACCAGGTTATTGTCCTGCTGAAAGGTGAATTCATCTCCCAGTGTCTGGTGGAAAGCAGACTGAACCAGGTTATTGTCCTGCTGAAAGGTGAACTCATCTCCCAGTGTCTGGTGGAAAGCAGACTGAACCATGTTTTCCTCTAGGATTGTGCTTAGCTCCATTCTGTTTCTTTTTTATCCTAAAAAACTCCCAGATTACAATAATACCATAACATGATGCAGCCACCACCATGCTTGAAGATACTCAGTAATGTGTTGAATTGAATTTGCCCCAAACATAGTTAGTAACGTGGTTAGTTACATAGTTAGTAACATGGTTAGTTATATAGTTAGTAACATGGTTA
The DNA here is from genome assembly GCF_034236695.1 of Oncorhynchus nerka. Lineage (NCBI taxonomy): Eukaryota > Metazoa > Chordata > Actinopteri > Salmoniformes > Salmonidae > Oncorhynchus > Oncorhynchus nerka. The sequence continues at coordinate 2,430,804 of NC_088399.1, forward strand.
GTTATATAGTTAGTAACATGGTTAGTTATATAGTTAGTAACGTGGTTAGTTATATAGTTAGTAACATGGTTAGTTACATAGTTAGTAACGTGGTTAGTTATATAGTTAGTAACATGGTTAGTTACATAGTTAGTAACATGGTTAGTTATATAGTTAGTAACATGGTTAGTTACATAGTTAGTAACATGGTTAGTTATATAGTTAGTAACATGGTTAGTTACATAGTTAGTAACGTGGTTAGTTACATAGTTAGTAACATGGTTAGTTATATAGTTAGTAACATGGTTAGTTATATAGTTAGTAACATGGTTAGTTATATAGTTAGTAACGTGGTTAGTTATATAGTTAGTAACATGGTTAGTTATATAGTTAGTAACATGGTTAGTTATATAGTTAGTAACGTGGTTAGTTATATAGTTAGTAACATGGTTAGTTATATAGTTAGTAACATGGTTAGTTAATTAAATAGAATTTCCCCCATACAAAAGCGAATTGCTTTGCCACATTTTTTGCAGTATTACTTTATTGCCTTATTGCAAACAGGATGTTTTGGAATATTTGTATTCTGCACAGGGTTCCTTCTTTTCACTCTGTCAGTAAAGTGGAGTAACTACAATGTTGTTGATCCATTTTCATTTTTCTATCAAAGCTACTAAACTTTTGAAGTCACTGTTGGCTTTATGGTGAAATTCCTAAGCGGTTTCCTAGTTATATAGTTATATACGGACTATCTTTGTAGTGACTGGGTGTATTGATTCACCATCCAAAGTTTAATTAATATATTCACCATGCTCAAAGGGATATTCAATGTCTACGTTTGTATTTTTTACCCATCTCCCAATATGTTCCCTTCTTTGGAAAACCTCCCAGGTCTTTGTGGTTTGATCTGTGTTTGAAATTCACATCCAGGACAACAACCACAACAGACATCCAGGACAACAACAACCACAACAGACATCCAGGACAACAACCACAGCAGACATCCAGGACAACAACAACCACAGCAGACATCCAGGACAACAACAACCACAACAGACATCCAGGACAACAACAACCACAACAGACATCCAGGACAACAACCACAACAGACATCCAGGACAACAACAAACACAACAGACATCCAGGACAACAACAACCACAGACAGACATCCAGGACAACAACAACCACAGCAGACATCCAGGACAACAACAACCACAACAGACATCCAGGACAACAACCACAGCAGACATCCAGGACAACAACAACCACAACAGACATCCAGGACAACAACAACCACAACAGACATCCAGGACAACAACAACCACAACAGACATCTAGGACAACAACCACAACAGACATCCAGGACAACAACAACCACAACAGACATCCAGGACAACAACCACCACAACAGACATCCAGGACAACAACAACCACAACAGACATCCAGGACAACAACCACAGCAGACATCCAGGACAACAACAAACACAACAGACATCCAGGACAACAACCACCACAGCAGACATCCAGGACAACAACCACAACATACATCCAGGACAACAAACACAACAGACATCCAGGACAACAACAACCACAGCAGACATCCAGGACAACAACAAACACAACAGACATCCAGGACAACAACAAACACAACAGACATCCAGGACAACAACAACCACAACAGACATCCAGGACAACAACAAACACAACAGACATCCAGGACAACAACAAACACAACAGACATCCAGGACAACAACAAACACAACAGACATCCAGGACAACAACAAACAGGACAACAACAAACACAGCAGACATCCAGGACACATCACAACAACAACCACAGCAGACCAGGACAACAACAACCACAACAGACATCCAGGACAATAACAACCACAACAGACATCCAGGACAACAACAAACACAACAGACATCCAGGACAACAAACACAACAGACATCCAGGACAACAACCACAGCAGACATCCAGGACAACAACAACCACAGCAGACATCCAGGACAACAACAAACACAACAGACATCCAGGACAACAACAAACGTTACAGACATCCAGGACAACAAACACATCAGACATCCAGGACAACAACCACAACAGACATCCAGGACAACAACCACAACAGACATCCAGGACAACAACCACAACAGACATCCAGGACAATAACAACCACAACAGACATCCAGGACAATAACAACCACAACAGACATCCAGGACAACAACAAACACAACAGACATCCAGGACAACAACAAACACAACAGACATCCAGGACAACAACAACCACAACAGACATCCAGGACAAGAACTATCACAGCAGACATCCAGGACAAGAACTATCACAGCAGACATCCAGGACAAGAACATTTACATTTACATTTACATTACATTACATTTAAGTCATTTAGCAGACGCTCTTATCCAGAGCGACTTAACTATCACAGCAGACATCCAGGACAAGAACTATCACAGCAGACATCCAGGACAATAACTATCACAACAGACATCCAGGACAAGAACTATCACAGCAGACATCCAGGACAACAACCACAACAGACATCCAGGACAATAACTATCACAACAGACATCCAGGACAACAACCACAGCAGACATCCAGGACAGGAACTATCACAACAGACATCCAGGACAAGAACTATCACAACAGACATCCAGGACAAGAACTATCACAACAGACATCCAGGACAGGAACTATCATAACAGACATCCAGGACAACAACCACAGCAGACATCCAGGACAGGAACTATCACAACAGACATCCAGGACAAGAACTATCACAACAGACATCCAGGACAAGAACTATCACAACAGACATCCAGGACAACAACAACCACAACAGACATCCAGGACAATAACTATCACAACAGACATCCAGGACAGGAACTATCACAACAGACATCCAGGACAAGAACTATCACAACAGACATCCAGGACAATAACTATCACAACAGACATCCAGGACAAGAACTATCACAACAGACATCCAGGACAACAACCACAACAGACATCCAGGACAACAACAACCACAACAGACATCCAGGACAATAACAACCACAACAGACATCCAGGACAGGAACTATCACAACAGACATCCAGGACAATAACAACCACAACAGACATCCAGGACAAGAACTATCACAGCAGACATCCAGGACAGGAACGATCACAACAGACATCCAGGACAAGAACTATCACAAAGACATCCAGGACAATAACAACCACAACAGACAACCAGGACAACTGTATACGTTTGAGTGCATGTGTGGCACTATATAAATGTGTGTATGTATGTGTGTGTGTCCGCGTGTGTGCACATGTGTGCGTTTGAATGCGAGTGTGTGTATATGCATACAAGCACCTGCACGGCATCAACCTCAGACAAACAGGCATTGGATGTTACAGCGTTGACCCTCAGCGTTATTCAAGCATACTTTTGTTTTGTTTATTTTTATTTATTATATGACTTGTTTAAGCACATTTTTACTTCTGAACTTAATTAGACTTGCCGTAACAACGGGGTTGAATACTTATTGATTCAAGGCATTTCGGCTTATATGTTTTGATTAATTTGTAAACATTTCTATAAACATGATTCCACTTTGATTGTGTGTAGGCAGGTGTCCAAAAATTGCTCAGAGATATTTAGTTTAATAAATTATAAAATAAAGAAATTCTAAAAGACAGGGGACAAAATGATTAGCACCACCGTTTCCAATCCTCCAGAACCCTCCCCAAGCTAACAATTGGCTCATTCATCCCCCTACCTCGCCCCTGTAACTATTCTCCAGGTCATTGCTGTAAATGAGAATGTGTTCTCAGTCAACTTACCTGGTAAAATAAGGGTTCAATCAAATTAATAAACATTTAAAAAAAGTTATTGCATTCATCTTCAGATAGCTAGGTGTAACAACCACATATTGCAGGCATAGTTAGTACATTTTTCCTCAATAACATAGCTATCAGTAGAGTCCGAGCTAGAAAGGGGGGAGTCGAGGTGAGGAGGAGGATTATTTAATATACTGTTTGAAGAGGTACAGTTTCAGATGTTTATGGAAGACGGGCAGGGACTCTGCTGTCCTAGCTTCAGTGGGCAGGGACTCTGCTGTCCTAGCTTCAGGGGGCAGGGACTCTGCTGTCCTAGCTTCATGGGGCAGGGACTCTGCTGTCCTAGCTTCAGGGGGCAGGGACTCTGCTGTCCTAGCTTCATTTTCTCTGCTGTCCTAGCTTCAGGGGGCAGGGACTCTGCTGTCCTAGCTTCATGGGGCAGGGACTCTGCTGTCCTAGCTTCAGGGGGCAGGGACTCTGCTGTCCTAGCTTCAGGGGCAGGGACTCTGCTGTCCTAGCTTCAGGGGCAGGGACTCTGCTGTCCTAGCTTCAGGGGGCAGGGACTCTGCTGTCCTAGCTTCAGGGGGCAGGGACTCTGCTGTCCTAGCTGGGGGCAGGGACTCTGCTGTCCTAGCTTCAGGGGGCAGGGACTCTGCTGTCCTAGCTTCATGGGGCAGGGACTCTGCTGTCCTAGCTTCAGGGGGCAGGGACTCTGCTGTCCTAGCTTCATGGGGCAGGGACTCTGCTGGCCTAGCTTCAGGGGGCAGGGACTCTGCTGTCCTAGCTTCAGGGGGCAGGGACTCTGCTGTCCTAGCTTCAGTGGGCAGGGACTCTGCTGTCCTAGGTTCAGGGGGCAGGGACTCTGCTGTCCTAGCTTCAGGGGGCAGGGACTCTGCTGTCCGAGCTTCAGGGGGCAGGGACTCTGCTGTCCTAGCTTCAGGGGGCAGGGACTCTGCTGTCCTAGCTTCAGGGGGCAGGGACTGAGCATAAGGGGGCTTTTTCTAAAATGTTTTATGAGATTAGAGAACACATTGGGAGGGGTCTTAGACCATTCCTCCCTACAGAATCTGATTAGAGAACACAGTGGGAGGGGTCTTAGACCATTCCTCCATATAGAATCTGATTGGAGAACACAGTGGGTGGGATCTTAGACCATTCCTCCATACAGAATCTGATTAGAGAACACAGTGGGAGGGATCTTAGACCATTGCTCCATACAGAATCCACTTGCTGCCAAGTTTCAGCCTCCTGGCAGAAGCAACCAGGTTTTTGGGCTAAAATGTCCTGGTGCTTAGTAAATTTGCCATCTTAGTCTCTGGACCCCATTGAAAACATGTGGTTTGAATTGAAGAGGGCAGTCCACAAGAGCAGGAGAGGGTGTATTGAAAACAGGGGTAACAATAATTTTGACCTCCCATCTTTTTTATATTTTATTTTAGTACTTGATAAAAAAAATCATAATTTCCCCATGTTTTGAGCATGCAATGTCGCTCAGTATTTTGTATGTTTAATTTAGACAGACCCCCCCCCCATCTTTATCAAGGGTGCCAATAATTCTGGACCTGACTGTATATGGTGTTGTCAAACATAGGAGACCATTGGTCAGAGTTGACACTGGGTGCATCCCAAACGGTACCCTGTTCCCTATATGGTACATTATTGTTGACCAGAGCCCTGTGGGTAGCCCTGTGGGTAGCCCTGGTCTAAATTATTGCACTATAAAGAGAATAAAGTGTAATTTAGGAAGCAGTCACTATAATAACCTATCTCTCTCTCTCCATCTATCTCAGAGCCATGGAGACCCCCACCCTGACTGCCTTACCCTCTGAGAGTCTGCTGCTGGATCGCCTCCACCCCAACCCCATGTACCAGCGCCTGCCCCTACTGCTTAACTCCAAGCTGCTGGCTCTAGAGTATCCCAGGAACAACATTGAGTATGTCAGGGACATCGGAGAGGGGGCCTTCGGACGGGTCTTCCAGGCCAGGTGAGACTCTCATTAGATTATATTGTATTACATGTACCAAGCAATTCTCTGACTCTCTGTTGACTCCCAGTTAACTCTGTTGACTACCTCAAATCAAATTGTAATTGTTCATATGTTCAGCAGATGTTATTGAGGGTGTAGCGAAATGCTTGTGTTTCTAGCTCCAACAGTGCAGAAATATCAATACACAACAATACACACAATACACAAACTTAAAAGAATGGAATTAAATAATATATAAATATTTGCAGGAGAAATGTTGGAGTGGCATAGACTAAAATATAGTAGAATAGAATACAGTATATACATATGAGATGAGTAAGGCAGTATGTAAACATTATTAAAGTGACCAGTGATTCTATGTATGTAGGGCAGCAGCCTCTAAAGAATAGGGCTGCGTAACTGGGTGGAAGTGAAGTTGGAGTTGAGTCAGTGTGTTGGCAGCAGCCACTCAATGCTAGTGGTGGCTGTTTAACAGTCTGATGGCCTTGAGATAGAAGCTGTTTTTCAGTCTCTCGGTCCCAGCTTTGATGCATCTGTAATGACCTCGCCTTCTGGATGATAGCGGGGTGAACAGGGCAGTGGCTCGGGTGGTTGGTGTCCTTGATCTTTTTGGTCTTCCTGTGACTTCGGGGGCTGTAGGTGTCCTGGAGGGCAGGAAGTTTGCCCCCAGTGATGTGTTGGTCAGACCGCACCACCCACAGGAGAACTCTGCGGTTGTGGGCGGTGCAGTTGCCGTACCAGGCGGTGATACAGCCCGAGAGGATGCTCTCAATTGTGCATCTGTAAACGTTTGTGAGGGTTTTAGGTGCCAAGCTGTTCTGCCTTCTTTACCACACTGTCTGTGTGGGTGGACCATTTAAGATCGTCGGTGATGTACACCGAAGAGCTTGGAGCTTTTCACCTGCTCCATTGCGGTCGATGTGGATAGGGGCGTGCTCCCTCTGCTGTTTCCTGAAGTTCATGATCAGCCCTCACCTCCTTCCTTTAGGTTGTTCCGTCATTGTCGATACTACTACTGTTGTTACTTCTGCAAACTTGATGATTGAGTTGGCCACGCAGTCATGGGTGAACAGGGAGTACAGGAGGGGGCTGACCACACATCCTTGTAGGGCCCCTGTGTTGAGGATCAGCACCTGGAGGCGGCCCATCAAGAAGTCCTGTTGCACAGGGTGGGGTTCAGACCCAGGGCCCCGTGTTTAATGATCAAATCAAATCAAATCAAATTGTATTTGTCACATACACATGGTTAGCAAATGTTAATGCGAGTGTAGCGAAATGCTTGTGCTTCTAGTCCCGACAATGCAGTGATAACCAACATGTAATCTAACTAACAATTCCAAAACTACTGTCTTATACACAGTGTAAGGGGATAAAGAATATGTACATAAGGATATATGAATGAGTGATGGTACAGAGCAGCATACAGTAGATGGTATCGAGTACAGTATATACATATGAGATGAGAATGTAGACAAAGTAAACAAAGTGGCATAGTTAATGATACATGTATTACATAAGGATGCAGTCGATGATGTAGAGTACAGTATATACGTATGCATATGAGATGAATAATGTAGGGTAAGTAACATTATATAAGGTAGCATTGTTTAAAGTGGCTAATGATATATTTACAACATTTCCCATCAATTCCCATTATTAAAGTGGCTGGAGTTGGGTCAGTGTCAATGACAGTGTGTTGGCAGCAGCCACTCAATGTTAGTGGTGGCTGTTTAACAGTCTGATGGCCTTGAGATAGAAGCTGTTTTTCAGTCTCTCGGTCCCAGCTTTGATGCACCTGTACTGACCTCGCCTTCTGGATGATAGCGGGGTGAACAGGCAGTGGTTCGGGTGGTTGATGTCCTTGATGATCTTTATGGCCTTCCTGTAACATCGGGTGGTGTAGGTGTCCTGGAGGGCAGGTAGTTTGCCCCCGGTGATGCGTTGTGCAGACCTCACTACCCTCTGGAGAGCCTTACGGTTGAGGGCGGAGCAGTTGCCGTACCAGGCGGTGATACAGCCCGCCAGGATGCTCTCGATTGTGCATCTGTAGAAGTTTGTGAGTGCTTTTGGTGACAAGCCTAATTTCTTCAGCCTCCTGAGGTTGAAGAGGCGCTGCTGCGCCTTCTTCACGACGCTGTCAGTGTGAGTGGACCAATTCAGTTTGTCTGTGATGTGTATGCCGAGGAACTTAAAACTTGCTACCCTCTCCACTACTGTTCCATCGATGTGGATAGGGGTGTTCCCTCTGCTGTTTCCTGAAGTCCACAATCATCTCCTTAGTTTTGTTGACGTTGAGTGTGAGGTTATTTTCCTGACACCACACTCCGAGGGCCCTCACCTCCTCCCTGTAGGCCGTCTCGTCGTTGTTGGTAATCAAGCCTACCACTGTTGTGTCGTCCGCAAACTTGATGATTGAGTTGGAGGCGTGCGTGGCCACGCAGTCGTGGGTGAACAGGGAGTACAGGAGAGGGCTCAGAACGCACCCTTGTGGGGCCCCCGTGTTGAGGATCAGCGGGGAGGAGATGTTGTTGCCTACCCTCACCACCTGGGGGCGGCCCGTCAGGAAGTCCAGTACCCAGTTGCACAGGGCGGGGTCGAGACCCAGGGTCTCGAGCTTGATGACGAGCTTGGAGGGTACTATGGTGTTGAATGCCGAGCTATAGTCAATGAACAGCATTCTTATATCGGTATTCCTCTTGTCCAGATGGGATAGGGCAGTGTACAGTGCATTGTCTGTGGATCTATTGGGGCGGTAAGCAAATTGAAGTGGGTCTAGGGTGTTTGGTAAGGTAGAGGTGATATAATCCTAATGTAGTCTCTCAAAACACTGTATGATGACAGAAGTGAGTGCTACTGGGGCGATTTATTTATTTAGTTCAGTTATTTTTGCTTTCTCGGGTACAGGAACAATGGTGGACATCTTGAAGCAAGTGGGGACAGCAGACTGGGATAGGGAGAGATTGAATATGTCTGTAAACACTCCAGCCAGCTGGTCTGCGCATGCTGTGAGGACGCGGCTAGGGATGCCATCTGGGCCGGCAGCCTTGCGAGGGTTAACAAACTTAAAATATCTTAAGTCGGCCACGGAGAAGGAGATCCTACAGTCCTTGGTAGCGGGCTACGTCTTTGGCACTCCTCAAAGCGGGCGAAGAAGATGTTTAGCTTGTCCGGAAACAAGACCTCGGTGTATGCGACGTGTCTGGTTTTGTCTGTAAACCCACATACATTTCGTGTCTGAGCCGTTCAAATGCGACTCCACTTTGTCTCTATACTGACGTTTTGCCTGTTTGATTGCCTTACGGAGGGAATAACTACACTGTTTTGTATTCTGCCATATTCTCAGTCACCTTGCCATGCTTATATGTGGTGGTTCGCGCTTTTAATTTATTCCACGAATAAACCTTGGTATGACCATCTTAAAACAATTCCATATGTTATCTTACTAGAACCTCTTTACCCCGGCATAGACACGACTTGGACTCGAGTTAAGTCTTATTAAAACATTCAGTGAAAGTGTAGTAGTAGGAAAAAAACATCAACATGAACTACAATTTCCATTCTCAGAGCGTTACTAAAACCTCCAGGAAAACGCTCAGGAACCAGAGTAAAATGTTCTTCGAACCTCCCTGCAACCTAAAAATACGTTCACTTCCATTATCAGAAAAAACGTTCAGTTTTACCAGTAACGGAATGTATGGCTTTATTCCCAGAACCAATGGAAAACCCAAAACTTTAGTTCCGAAAACATTCCAAGGAACCAAATGTGCTAGCTGGGTAGATTACATTACATGTACCAAGATCCTCCAACAACACCTAGATCTAAAGGATAAACAAGAACCATGGTTTCTTCCAGGTTGTTCTATCATGAGTCTGCATTGTTACGTTTCTACAGGTTGTTCTATCATGAGTCTGCATTGTTACGTTTCTACAGGTTGTTCTATCATGAGTCTGCATTGTTACGTTTCTACAGGTTTTATATCATGAGTCTGCATTGTTACGTTTATACAGGTTGTTCTATCATGAGTCTGCATTGTTACGTTTATACAGGTTGTTCTATCAGGAGTCTGCATTGTTACGTTTATACAGGTTGTTCTATCATGAGTCTGCATTGTTACGTTTATACAGGTTGTTCTATCATGAGTCTGCATTGTTACGTTTCTACAGGTTTTATATCATGAGTCTATAATTAACCACACATCAGTCTGATGTGGTGGTGGAGGAGGATGATGTGGTGGTGGTGGAGGAAGAGGATGTGGTGGTGGTGGAGGAAGAGGATGTGGTGGTGGTGGAGGAAGAGGATGTGGTGGTGGTGGAGGAAGAGGAAGAAGAGGATGTGGTGTTGGAGGAGGAAAATAATGTGCTGGTGGATGATGTGGTGGTAGAGGATGATGTGGTGGTGGAAGAGGAAGAGGATGTGGTGGAGGAGGAAGAAGAGGATGTGGTGGTGGTGGAGGAGGATGATGTGGTGGTAGAGGATGATGTGGAAGAGGAAGAGGATGTGGTGGAGGAGGAAGAAGAGGATGTGGTGGTGGTGGAGGAGGATGTGGTGGTGGTAGAGGATGATGTGGAAGAGGAAGAGGATGTGGTGGAGGAGGAAGAAGAGGATGTGGTGGTGGTGGAGGAGGATGTGGTGGTGGTGGTGGAGGAAGAGAATGTGGTGGAGGAGGAGGAAGAGGATGTGGTGGAGGAGGAAGAAGAGGATGTGGTGGAGGAGGAAGAGGATGTGGTGGTGGTGGAGGAAGAGGATGTGGTGGAGGAGGAAGAAGAGGATGTGGTGGTGGTGGAGGAGGAAGAGGATGTGGTGGTGGTGAAGGAGGATGATGTGGTGTTGGTGGAGGAAGAGGATGTGGTGGAGGAGGAAGCGGATGTGGTGGAGGAGGAAGAAGAGGATGTGGTGGTAGAGGATGATGTGGGGGTGGTGGTGGAGGAAGAGGATGTGGTGCGTTTCAGGGCAGCAGAATGTGGCCTTCATCGACCTGGCCAAGGCTTTCGACTCTGTCAATCACCACATTCTTATCGGCAGACTCAACAGCCTTGGTTCCTCAAATGACTGCTTTGCCTGGTTCACCAACTACTTCTCAGATAAAGTTCAGTGTGTCAAATCGGATGGCCTGTTTTCCGGACCTCTGGCAGTCTCTATGGGGGTACCACAGGGTTCAATTATCGGGCCGACTCTTTTCTCTGTATATATCAACGATGTCGCTCTTGCTGCTGGTGATTTCTTGATCCACCTCTACGCTGACGACACCATTCTGTATACCTCTGGCCCTTCTTTGGACACTGTGTTAACAAACCTTCGAACGAGCTTCGATGCCATACAACACTCCTTCCGTGGCCTCCAATTGCTCTTAAATGCTAGTAAAACTAAATGCATGCTTTTCAACCAATCGCTACGCACACCCGCCCGCCCAACTAGCATCTTTACTTTGGACGGTTCTGACTTAGAATATGTGGACAACTACAAATACCTGTGTCTGGCTAGACTGTAAACTCTCCTTCCAGACTCATATTAAACATCTCCAATCCAAAATTAAATCTAGGATTGGCTTCCTATTTCGCAACAGAGCCACCTTCACTCACGCTGCCAAACATACCCACGTAAACTGAATATCCTACCGATTCTTGACTTCGGCAATGTCATTTACAAAATAGCCTCCAACACTCTACTCAGCAAATTGGATGCAGTTTATCACAGTGCCATACATTTTGTCAACAAAGCCCCAAAAACCACCCACCACTACAACCTCTATGCTCTCATCAGCTGGCCCTCGCTACATATTTGGCGCCAAACCCACTAGCTCCAGGTCATCTATAAGTCTTTGGTAGGTAAAGCTCCGCCTTATCTCAGCTCACTGGTCACAATAACAACACCCATAGCACGCGCTCCAGCAGGCATATCTCACACTTGTCATCCCCAAAGCCAACACCTCATTTGGCCTCCTTTCCTTCCAGTTCTCTGCTGCCAATGACTGGAACGAATTGTAAAAATCGCTAAAGTTGGAGACTTATATCTCCCTCAATAACTTTAAGCATCAGCTATCTGAGCATCTTACCGATCGCTGCAGCTGTACACAGCCCATCTGTAAATAGCCCATCCCACCTACCTCATCCCCATATTGTTTTTATTTACTTTGCTGCTCTTTTGCTCACCAGTATCTCTACTTGCACATCATCATCTGCACATCTATCACTCCAGTGTAAATGCTAAATTGTAATAACTTCACTACTATCGCCTATTTATTGCCTTACCTCCTTACTCCATTTGCACACACTGTATACAGATTTGTTCTATTGTGTTATTGACTGTACGTTTGTTTATTCCATGTGTAACTCTGTGTTGTTGTTTGTGTCTCACTGCTTTGCTTTATCTTGGCCAGGTCGCATTTGTAAATGAGAACTTGTTCTCAACTGGCCTACCTGGTTAAATAAAGGTGAAATACCTTGTTGACAGTGTTGTTAAGAAGTTAGAAACTAGGGCCTGTAGGACCTGCCTTGTTGACAGTGTTGTTAAGAAGGTAGAAACTAGGGCCTGTAGGACGTGCCTTGTTGACAGTGCTGTTAAGAATGTAGAAACGAGGGCCTGTAGGACCTGCCTTGTTGACAGTCCTGTTAAGAAGGTAAAAACTAGGGCCTGTAGGACCTGCCTTCTTGACAGTGTTGTTAAGAAGGTAAAAACTAGGGCCTGTAGGAGGTGGATCAGTGCCTTATGGACATACTTCTCCCCATCTTAGCTGCTGTTGTATCAACATGTTTTCACCATGACAGTTTACAATGCAGGATAACTCTGGTTTCAGGGCAGCAGAATGTGGCCTTTGGAGGTTCCAAAGCAGTATACCCAGCTGGCTCATTTGGTAATCTTAGAAGTTTTTGGTTTCCCATTGGTTCAGGGAATGAAGCCATAGCTTCCATGACTGGTAAAACGTAAACATGTTTTAAAACGTTCTGAGAATGGAGGTGAACATTTTGCTTGTTCTGGGAACTTTAATTGTTAGATTGCAGGGCGGTTCTGAGAATGTTTTACTATGGTTCCCTGGAAATGATAAGTTATTTAAAGGTATGTTTCAATAACACTTTTAACAACACTTCTTTAGTTTGGTTTAACTATTTCAAACCCCAAGCAGAGATTGGACACAGGGAAATGAATTTGTTTAGGCATTAATCATGCAAACACATTTTGTTATTGTGGCAAAGCATCAGTAAGATTCAAACTAGTTTGTAGAACCCTTTCCTTTCCACAGAGGGTTCTACATGGAACCCAAATGGTTCTACATGGAACCAAAAACGGTTCTCCAATGAGGACAACTGAAGAACCATTTTGGAACCCTTTTTTCTAAGAGTGTTCTTTAGAGATTCTAGATCAGTAGAATGAGTTCTTTAGAGGTTCCAGAGCACCTTTAGCTGTGAGGATTTACAGTCTTAGAAAAAAATGGTTCCAAAGGGGTTCGTTGACTGTCCCCATAGAATAACTGTTTTTGGTTCCAGATAGAATACCAATTTTGAGATCCATGGAGAACCCTCTGTGGAAAGGGTTCTACATGGAACCCAAAATTGTTATACATGGAACCAAAAAGGGTTTTTTCAAAGGGTTCTCCTACGGGGACAGCCGAATAACCCCTTTTGGTTCTAGATAGCTCCATTTTATCCCAAGAGGGTAGCTACTTATCTCAGGTAATCCCCTGGGCAGCATAAAGCATTCCTCCTGTACATGGAGACTCCTGGGAACAACAGCTAGCCAACAACTAGCATAGTGTAGCGTGGGACAGAATTATAAATACATATATAAACCCCCTCACACCCTCATGATGACACCTCCTTCCAAAACCACTTTAAAATCCCCAGACCCCCCCCCCCCCCCCCCCCTCTTCTCTCCTCTCCCCTCCTAACCCAGCCCAAAATAGAGCAGACAGGGACTGGGACAGGATATCAGCTGCATCAGATCATCTGATGTGACGCTTCCCTCCCTTTAGCCTCCTCACTGGGTCAGCAGAGACTGTCAGCAGAGACTGTCAGCAGAGACTGTCAGCAGAGGCTGTCAGCAGAGACTGTCAGCAGAGGCTGTCAGCAGAGACTGTCAGCAGAGGCTGTCAGCAGAGACTGTCAGCAGAGACTGTCAGCAGAGACTGTCAGCAGAGACTGACAGCAGAGACTGTCAGCAGAGACTGTCAGCAGAGACTGTCAGCAGAGACTGTCAGCAGAGACTGTCAGCAGAGACTGTCAGCAGAGACAGACTGGTAAAGCAGATATTCATAACCCCTTCAAAAGATGTGTCCCAACTGACAACCTATTTCTATAGGACACTACTTTTGACCAGAGTCCTATGGGTGCCTTTTGGGATACAGCCAGAGAGAGCTCTGTTGACTGTATCCAGGAACACTCAGGAGACAACAGAGGAAGTGGTGCTGAAATGAAATGGCACAAAGACTAACTATGGCCTAGCTGATTTCTTTGGTCTAGCTCCCTGAATGGCTGCCATTACGGGTCAACTGCACACATACTATAAAGTCATTCCCATAATGGATCCATCATGGCCGGCTGATTCGTCTGACTCCCACGTTAAACCATGCTACTGGATCCCAGGTCAGCACCTCAGACCCCCAGAGGATCCATCATGGCCGGCTGATTCGGCTGACTCCCATGTTAAACCATGCTACTGAACCCAGGTCAGCACCTCAGACCCCCAGAGGATCCATCATGGCCGGCTGATTCGTCTGACTCCCATGTTAAACCATGCTACTGGATCCCAGGTCAGCACCTCAGACCCCCAGAGGATCCATCATGGCCGGCTGATTCAGCTGACTCCCATGTTAAACCATGCTACTGGATCCCAGGTCAGCACCTCAGACCCCCAGAGGATCCATCATGGCCGGCTGATTCGGCTGACTCCCATGTTAAACCATGCTACTGGATCCCAGGTCAGCACCTCAGACCCCCAGAGGATCCATCATGGCAACCTGGACCCACAGTTAAACGGATGGATGATAGGTCAGCACCTGGGTGGTTCAGTAGGCCAGACCCCCAGAGCATCACGAGTCCTTCACCACATAGCAGTGATGGATTAGGTTCAGCAGTCCTTCACCACGTAGCCGTGATGGTTTAGGTTCAGGAGTCCTTCACCACATAGCCGTGATGGATCAGGTTCAGCAGTCCTTCACCATGTAGCCGTGATGGATCAGGTTCAGCAGTCCTTCACCATGTAGCCGTGATGGATTAGGTTCAGCAGTTCTTCACCATGTAGCCGTGATGGATCAGGTTCAGGAGTCCTTCACCATGTAGCCGTGATGGTTTAGGTTCAGGAGTCCTTCACCATGTAGCCGTGATGGATTAGGTTCAGGAGTACCTTCACCATGTAGCCGTGATGGATCAGGTTCAGGAGTCCTTCACCATGTAGCCGTGATGGATTAGGTTCAGGAGTCCTTCACCACGTTGCCGTGATGGTTTAGGTTCAGGAGTCCTACATCACGTAGCCGTGATGGTTTAGGTTCAGGAGTCCTTCACCACGTAGCCGTGATGGATCAGGTTCAGGGTCTATATGAGGTGATTACTTTGTATATCTGTTATTATTGTGTTGTTCTTCAGAGCCCCAGGTCTCCAGCCCATTAAGCCCTTCACCATGGTAGCAGTGAAGATGCTGAAGGAAGAAGCATCTGCTGACATGCAGAACGACTTTCAGAGAGAAGCCACTCTCATGGCTGAGTTTGACCACCCCAACATCGTCAGGCTGCTAGGTGAGTTAGTTTGACCACCCCAACATAGTCAGGCTGCTCGGTGAGTTAGTTTGACCACCCCAACATAGTCAGGCTTCTAGGTGAGTTAGTTAGTTTAACCATCCCAACATTGTCAGGATACTAGGTGAGTTCGTTTGACCACCCCAACATTGTCAGGCTGCTAGGTGAGGTAGTTTGATCACCCAAACATGGTCAGGGTACTAGGTGAGTTAGTTAGTTTAACCATCCCAACATTGTCAGGATACTAGGTGAGTTAGTTTGACCACCCCAACATTGTCAGGCTGCTAGGTGAGGTAGTTTGATCACCCAAACATGGTCAGGGTACTAGGTGAGTTAGTTAGTTTGACCACCCCAACATGGTTAGGATACTAGGTGAGTTAGTTAGTTTGACCACCCCAACATGGTTAGGATACTAGGTGAGTTAGGTTGGGGGTGACCCTTTGTGTGCGCTGTAGGATAGGGACAAGTCATGCATGTCATCCCGGTCCCCAGAAACCAGTGTCACCAGATTAATTCCATAGTTGCAGTGACACTGTAGTTATTCTGGTAACACACTGTGTTTACATCAGAAAGGACAGAGGTCACAAAGTATTTGGTTTGTATGCTATGAGGCAACACTGGCGTATGTGTGTTCGTGTCCTCTCCTCCAGGTGTGTGTGCGGTGGGGAAGCCCATGTGTCTGATGTTTGAGTACATGTCTTACGGAGACCTGAACGAGTACCTGCGCCGCCGTAGTCCCACCCAGCAACACAGCCTGAGCCAGGCCAGCCTATCAGGACGCAGCTTCTCCTCCGAACTGGAGTTGGGGCCACTGTGCTGCGAAGAACAGCTGTTCATATCCAAGCAGGTGCAACAAAACGTTAATACACACACCGTACCAGTCAAAAGTTCGGACACACCTACTCATTCAAGGGTTTTTCACTATTTTTACAATGTTCTACATTGTAATAGTGAAGACATCACAACTATGAAATAACATATGGAATCATGTAGTAACCAAAAAAGTTTTAAACAAATCAAAATATATTTTAGATTTTAGATTCTAAGTAGCCATCCTTTGCCTCGATGACAGCTTTGCAAACACTTGGCATTCTCTCAACCAGCTTAACCTGGAATGCTATTAAAACAGTCTTGAAGGAGTTCCCACATATGCTGAGCACTTGTTGGCTGCTTTTACTTCACTCTGCAGTTTAACTCATCCTAAACCAGCTCAATTGTTTTGAGGTCGGGTGATTGTGGAGGCCAGGTCATCTGATGGTTAAGTCTGCCTTGAATTCTAAATAAATCACTGACAGTGTCACTAGCAAAGTGCCATCACACCTCCTCCTCCATGCTTCATAGTTGGAACCACATATGCTGAGATCATCTGTTCACCTACTCTGCGTCTCACAAAGACATGGCGGTTGGAACCAAAAATCTCAAATTTAGAGTCATCAGACCAAAGGATAGATTTCCACCAGTCTAATGTCCATTGTTCGTATTTCTTGGCCTAATCAAGTCTCTTCTTCTTATTGGTGTCCTTTAGTAGTGGTTTCTTTGCAGCAATTCAACCATGAAGTTCTGATTCACACAGTCTCTTCTGAACAGTTGATGTTGAGATGTGTCTGTTACTTGAACTCGAATTTGGGCTGCAATCTGTGGTGTAGTTAACTCTAATGAACTTATCTTCTGCAGCAGAGGTAACTCTGGGCCTTCCTTTCCTGTGGCAGTCCTCATGACAGCCAGGTAACTCTAATGAACTTATCCTCTGCTGCAGAGGTAACTCTGGGTCTTCCTTCCCTGTGGCAGTCCTCATGACAGCCAGGTAACTCTAATGAACTTATCCTCTACAGCAGAGGTAACTCTGGGTCTTCCTTTCCTGTGACAGTCCTCATGACAGCCAGTTTCATCATAGCGCTTGATGGTTTTTGCAACTGCACTTGAAGAAACTTCATGTGATAATGATGGATTGTCGTTTCTCTTTGCTTATTTGAGCTGTTCTTGCCATAATATGGACTTGGTCTTTTACCAAATAGGGCTATCTTCTGTATTCCACCCCTACCTTTTCACAACACAACTGATTGGCTCAAACACATTAAGAAGGAAAGATATTCCACAAATGAACTTTTAAAAAGGCATACCTGTTAATTCAAATGCACATTCCAGGTGACTCCCTCATGAAGTTGGTTGAGAGAATGCCAAGAGTGTGCAAAGCTGTCATCAAGGCAAAGGGTGGCTACTTTGATAAATCTCAAATATGAAATATATTTTGATTTGATCACTTTTTCGGGTTACCACGTGTTATTTCACTGTGCTGATGTCTTCACTGTTATTCTACAATGTAGAAAATTGTACAAATAGAAAAAGAAAAGAAAAACCCTTGAGTGTCCAAACTTTTGACTGGTACTGAAAGGATTAAATTTTTTCTTTAATTCAACATTACAATACAGACAGTAGAAATGTTAATATTGTTAGCAATTCCCATAGAAAACATGACACACTTAGCTGCCATGCTAACAGAGAGTATTAGGCTAATTGTAGGGAACTGTTAGCATTTCCCGTATAAAAACGTGAAATTTAGCTGCGATGCTTATTCTAGATTACCAACAAAAACAGTTATTACTAAAACAGGAAACTTTTAGGATATCCCATATGAAAACAAGAGACATCGAGCCATCAAGCCAACACTAGCTGGGTATGAACAGTTATATATTTTCATGACGGCTAATGCTACCAAGCTAACTCTTGGTTTCCCATTCTCTTCGCCAGGTTGCGGCGGGCATGGCATACCTATCGGAACGGAAGTTCGTCCACCGCGACCTGGCCACCCGGAACTGCCTCGTAGGAGAGGAGATGGTGGTTAAGATCGCCGACTTCGGTTTATCCAGAAACATCTACTCTGCTGACTACTACAAGGCCAATGAGAACGATGCTATCCCCATCCGTTGGATGCCCCCGGAGTCCATCTTCTACAACCGTTACACCACGGAGTCGGACGTGTGGGCCTACGGGGTCCTTCTCTGGGAGATCTTCTCCCACGGCATGCAGCCGTACTACGGCATGGCCCATGAAGAGGTCATCTACTACGTTAGAGACGGCCACATCTTGGCCTGCCCTGAGAACTGTCCAGTAGAACTGTTCAATCTGATGAGACTGTGTTGGAGCGGACACCCCACAGACAGACCCAGCTTCAGTAGTATCCATCGTATCCTGGAACGGATTCACGAGCAGACGCTGAGACCGGCCATGCCGACGCCAGAGTTAAGGCCCACTCTATCCACCCTGCCAACCTTGCCTGCCTTGCCTAACCTATCTCCCTTTTCCCCCCACCCTGCCCTGTGCCCTGTGCCCGGGGCCGTAGCCAATTGATTGATACGGCAAGCTGCCAGGCATTTACTCAAATGTACAGTCATTAGTGATTTTAATAGATCCTGTCCCTCCCCAGAGCAAAAATCTCTGGATCCTGTGTCGTCTCAGACTCAAATAATGTTGGTCAGGACAGGGGGCATCATTGTTCATATCCATTGTTCATATCCATGGTGAAGAAGACCAGCGATAGTAGAAATGAATGTTGTTGGTCAGGACAGGGGCATCAGACTGATGAAATGACATGAACTAAGTATAGTGCCAAGACAACTGGATATTTAGGAGAGGCTGATATCGGAGAGGTTACAAGCTGTTAATCCTTCACTGCTTCTCCTCAAACTGACATCTGCTTCACTGGTTCACTTCTGTTTCAAACTGATTCACTGCTTCACTGGTTCACTTCTGTTTCAAACTGATTCACTGCTTCAAACTGGTTCACTTCTGTTCCAAACTGATTCACTGCTTCACTGGTTCACTTCTGTTTCAAACTGATTCACTGCTTCAAACTGGTTCACTTCTGTTCCAAACTGATTCACTGCTTCACTGGTTCACTTCTGTTCCAAACTGATTCACTGCTTCAAACTGGTTCACTTCTGTTTCAAACCGATTCACTGCTTCAAACTGGTTCACTTCTGTTCCAAACTGATTCACTGCTTCAAACTGGTTCACTTCTGTTCCAAACTGATTCACTGCTTCACTGGTTCACTTCTGTTTCAAACTGATTCACTGCTTCAAACTGGTTCACTTCTGTTCCAAACTGACATCTGCTTCACTGGTTCACTTCTGTTTCAAACTGACATCCGCTTCACTGGTTCACTTCTGTTTCAAACTGACATCTGCTTCACTGGTTCACTTCTGTTTCAAACTGACATCTGCTTCACTGGTTCACTTCTGTTTCAAACTGACATCTGCTTCACTGGTTCACTTCTGTTTCAAACTGATTCACTGCTTCAAACTGGTTCACTTCTGTTTCAAACTGATTCACTGCTTCACTGGTTCACTTCTGTTTCAAACTGATTCACTGCTTCAAACTGGTTCACTTCTGTTTCAAACTGACATCTGCTTCACTGGTTCACTTCTGTTTCAAACTGATTCACTGCTTCACACTGGTTTACTTCTGTTTCAAACTGACATCTGCTTCACTGGTTCACTTCTG
Organism: Oncorhynchus nerka; assembly: GCF_034236695.1. NCBI lineage: Eukaryota > Metazoa > Chordata > Actinopteri > Salmoniformes > Salmonidae > Oncorhynchus > Oncorhynchus nerka. Next base: position 2,450,849 of record NC_088399.1, read on the forward strand.
TTTCAAACTGACATCTGCTTCACTGGTTCACTTCTGTTTCAAACTGACATCTGCTTCACTGGTTCACTTCTGTTTCAAACTGATTCACTGCTTCAAACTGGTTCACTTCTGTTCCAAACTGATTCACTGCTTCAAACTGGTTCACTTCTGTTCCAAACTGATTCACTGCTTCAAACTGGTTCACTTCTGTTCCAAACTGATTCACTGCTTCAAACTGGTTCACTTCTGTTCCAAACTAATTCACTGCTTCACCTCTCCCATGCCTGGAAACAATATTTTAGAAACAATCACCCGATAAAGTCCAAGAAACAGAGCTGCAGCTGAACAGAGACCGTGTTATTAATCCACATGGAACAAGAGACAGAGCTGCAGCTGAACAGAGAACGTGTTATTAATCCACATGGAACAAGAGACAGAGCTGCAGCTGAACAGAGAACGTGTTATTAATCCACATGGAACAAGAGACAGAGCTGCAGATGAACAGAGACCGTGTTATTAATCCACATGGAACAAGAGACAGAGCTGCAGATGAACAGAGAACGTGTTATTAATCCACATGGAACAAGAGACAGAGCTGCAGATGAACAGAGAACGTGTTATTAATCCACATGGAACAAGAGACAGAGCTTCAGATGAACAGAGACCGTGTTAATCCACATGTAACTCATTGCCCACACTCTATATAAACGTGAATGCTTCTACTGTAAAGTAAGCCATGGGAATATGCATCCATTCAGCTGCCACTCTGTGAGCTCAAAGCTGACTAGAAGGGTATCATTAGAGGCGGATGACAGAGGTTAGAGAGCTAATGTACAGATAGTACAGTCAATTCATACAGTACTTAATTAGTACAGTCAATTCATTCAGTACTTAACTAGTACAGTCAATTCATACAGTACTTAACTAGTACAGTCAATTCATTCAGTACTTAACTAGTACAGTCAATTCATACAGTACTTAACTAGTACAGTCAATTCATTCAGTACTTAACTAGTACAGTCAATTCATTCAGTACTTAACTAGTACAGTCAATTCATTCAATACTTAACTAGTACAGTCAATTCATTCAGTACTTAACTAGTAGAGTCAATTCATTCAGTACATAACTAGTACAGTCAATTCATTCAGTACTTAACTAGTACAGTCAATTCATTCAGTACTTAACTAGTAGAGTCAATTCATTCAGTACATAACTAGTACAGTCAATTCAATCAGTACTTAACTAGTACAGTCAATTCATTCAGTACTTAACTAGTAGAGTCAATTCATTCAGTACTTAACTAGTACAGTCAATTCATTCAGTACTTCACTAGTACAGTCAATTCATTCAGTACTTAACTAGTAAAGTCAATTCATTCAGTACTTCACTAGTACATCATTTAAACATACTGACAATATGCCATCAAATAGGCTCAGCATATTCCAGCAGCGATATTTATATATATATATATGTACTGTAGGTTTAGCTTATTTTTTAGACAAATAGCTATTCCACTTTTGGGCATTCTCATTATGTTGTACTATTGGTCCTTTTTTAATCTTGTGTACTTTATCGACACATTTAGATCAACACAGTCAACACAGCTTTCTGTGTTGACTGGGTAGTGGTCCCTCTAGGTTAACAACGGTCAGTTTGAAATGCATTGCAACAAATGTCTTCTAATAAGCTGTTTGAATTCTTATGTGAATTTCTGGCGATTTGTTGGGCGCTGTGTTGGTTGTGGTGTTGAGTTGGATATTGGTTTGTGAAGAGTGTCAATTATTATTTTAAGTTAAATTAAAAGTGTGTGATCATCAGCACAACATTTGATTTATATATATGATCAATTAACTAAAATGTTTTAAACCCCTTGTGACCTTTTTAAAATGTGTGGTTCGATACCGATTGTTTCAATAGAACCGTTTTTGCTCATCTCACATAAACAATGATCCATAAGCCCATGTAGTGTAGACACATCAACCCTTTACTAGCAGTATAAAGAACCCCTATTTCTGAGACTGTGTGTCCCAAATGGCATGTTATTCCCTACGTAGTGCACTGGATAGGGAATGGGGTATAATTTGATTCCCTACATAGTGCACTGAATAGGGGATGAGGTGTAATTTGATTCCCTACATAGTGCACTGAATAGGGGATGAGGTGTAATTTGATTCCCTACATAGTGCACTGAATAGGGGATGAGGTGTAATTTGATTCCTACATAGTGCACAATAGTGCACTGAATAGGGGGATGAGGTGTAATTTGATTCCCTACATAGTGCACTGAATAGGGGATGAATAGGGGATGAGGTGTAATTTGATTCCCTACATAGTGCACTGAATAGGGAATGAGGTGTAATTTGATTCCCTACATAGTTCACTGAATAGGGGATGAATAGGGGATGAGGTGTAATTTGATTCCCTACAGAGTGCACTGAATAGGGGATGAATAGGGGATGAGGTGTAATTTGATTCCCTACATAGTGCACTGAATAGGGGATGAATAGGGGATGAGGTGTAATTTGATTCCCTACATAGTTCACTGAATAGGGGATGAGGTGTAATTTGATTCCCTACATAGTTCACTGAATAGGGGATGAGGTGTAATTTGATTCCCTACATAGTTCACTGAATGAGGGTAATTTGATTCCTACATAGAGAATAGGGATGAGGTAATTTGATTCCCTACATAGTTCACTGAATAGGGGATGAGGTGTAATTTGATTCCCTACATAGTGCACTGAATAGGGGATGAGGTGTAATTTGATTCCCTACATAGTTCACTGAATAGGGGATGAGGTGTAATTTGATTCCCTACATAGTGCACTGAATAGGGGATGAGGTGTAATTTGATTCCCTACATAGTTCACTGAATAGGGGATGAGGTGTAATTTGATTCCCTACATAGTGCACTGAATAGGGGATGAGGTGTAATTTGATTCCCTACATAGTTCACTGAATAGGGGATGAATAGGGGATGAGGTGTAATTTGATTCCCTACATAGTGCACTGAATAGGGGATGAGGTGTAATTTGATTCCCTACATAGTTCACTGAATAGGGGATGAGGTGTAATTTGATTCCCTACATAGTGCACTGAATAGGGGATGAGGTGTAATTTGATTCCCTACATAGTGCACTGAATAGGGGATGAGGATTCCCTACATAGTGCACTGAATAGGGATGAGGTGTAATTTGATTCCCTACATAGTGCACTGAATAGGGGATGAGGTGTAATTTGATTCCCTACATAGTTCACTGAATAGGGGATGAGGTGTAATTTGATTCCCTAGTAAATCATAATTGTTGTATCGGTCAACATGTATGTTACAGATCTTGTATGATAGATGGCACTGTTTCACCACAATCACCCTCAGTTCAATAAAGCTTTGGTCCATAAAGAAAGTCTAGGGCACATAATTGTTCCAGCATGTGCTCTTTCTCTGAAGTGAACATAGACAACGTGGACACAATTAGAACTCTTTACCAAACCGACACACAGGATTCACCACCTCCACCAGACAAACCAACATAAATGTTCCTCTAATGATTTTAACAGTTTGCAAATAAACTGGATTCAGAAAGTGAAGAAAAAGGCAACATGCTCAACCATGAGGAATCATTTACTGGAGTTTCTAGCTCTCCGTCGGTTCCCACCGCTTGTTAGCTAGCTGAACTTCCAAGTGTCTTGACTAGTTAGTGGACTGACGGTACCACTGGTGTAGCTAGCAACCTCTTGGCTAAACCTCCATCCGGTTTCTTTGGCAGTGCTGTTTCTTCAGCATTCAAACACCTTTTACCTCGAGTTACTTGGTTTACACACTACGTCTGCACTTGGTTTCTCATGCTACGGCTCGACTAGCTGGCTATCATCACTCAGGCTAATTATCTAGCATCCCTTTTGGCTCTACTTTAATAATACCGTCACCCTGGTGAATAAAGCTTTCTGGTTCTGCTTCCCTGGCTCCTGGGGTACACTCCATTCTGGATTTACGGCACCTCAACAAGCATCTGAGAGTCTACAAATTTCAAATGCCAAAGCATTGCATGCTGTCAGATTGGAACACGTGGTTCACCACAGTAAAGCTTAAGAAGTTTATCCTGCAGGAGATATCTAACGTTTCCCTTCAGGGGCATAGCCTACGAACATCTCACCTTACCATTCGGTCTGCCCCTTGACCCACGGACATTCACCAAGTGTGCCGAAGCCCCCCTAGCCACCCTAGCCTCCCTACAGGATAGAGGCTTAAGAGTCCTGACGTACATCGATGACTGGTTGATCTGGACATTTGGGCTCAGGCAACGGAGACCACAGTCCAGCTGTTGTCGCACCTGCTTGCTCTAGGCTTCAGGATAAATTGTGCCAAAGGCTTGCTCTTACCGACCCAGCAAAACATGATTAGGGGATTGTCTCTGGACTCCGTAGCCTGTCGAGCAGCCCTCACCATAGAGAGCCACGGCTTTTCGCCACTTCCTCTGTGTTTTGCCTGGAAACATCAGTCACGTACTGGATGTTTCTTCACAGGAAATCAGTGTGTTTTATAAGTGTCCCATAGTAAGATGTCGAACTGAAAGAGAACTTTGGGTTATGGTCTGTAACCCCGGTTCTCTGAAGGAGTTCAGGGAGACATCCCACCAGATCTCTTGTAAGACTCATGTAAGAGGTTGTTATTAGAATGAGGAAACCAGAGCAGTGCAGGGTGTTATATAGACAAGAGGGGCATACACCCACAAACTCTGATTGGCCTGTTAAAACATTTCCTTTCCTTGTTGATGAATTTTGAAAAAAATCTACCAGTCAAGTTTGGACACCAACTAATTCAAGTTGTTCCTTTTTCTTTTTACTATTTTCTACATTGTAGTATAATAGTGAAGACATCAAAACTATGAAATAACACATATGGAATCATGTAGTAACCGAAACAAGTGTTAAACAAATTAATATATATTTTATATTCTTCAAAGTAGCCATCCTTTGCCTTGATGACAGCTTTGCACACGCTTGGCATTCTCTCAACCAGCTTCATGAGGTCATCACCTGGAATGCATTTCAATTACCAGGTGTGCCTTGTGAAAAGTTCATTTGTGGAATTGCTTTCCTTAATGCGTTTGAGACAATCAGTTGTGTTGTGACAAGGTAGGGGTGGTATACAGAAGATAGCTCTATTTGGTAAAAGACCAAGTCCATATTATAGCAAAAATAGCTCAAATAAGGAAAGAGAAACGATAGTCCATCATTACTTTAAGACATGAAGGTCAGTCAATCGGGAACATTTCAAGAACTTTGATAGTTTCTTTAAGTGCAGTCGTAAAAACCATCAAGCGCTATGATGAAACTGGCTCTCATGAGGACCGCCACAGGAAAGGAAGACCCTGAATTACCTCTGCTGTTGAGGATAAGTTCATTAGAGTTACCAGCCTCAAATTTCAGCCCAAATAAATGCTTCACAGAGTTCAAGTAACAGACACATTTCCACATCAACTGTTCAGAGGTCGAATTGCTGCAAAGAAACCACAACTTAAGGACACCAATAAGAAGAGACTTGCTTGGGCCAAGAAATGTAAGCGATGGACATTTGTCCTTTGGTCTGAGTCCAAATTTGAGATGTATTTGTTCCAACCACAATGCTTTCGGAAAGTATTCCAATCCCTTGACTTTTCCACATATTTTTTAACGTTACAGACTTATTCTAAAATGGTTTTCCCCCTCATCAATCAACGTATATACCCCATAATGACAAAGCAAAAAACGTTTAAATATGTTAGCATATGTAAAAATAAAAATAAATGAAATATCACATTTACATAAATATTCAGACCCTTTACTCAGTACTTTGTTGACGCACCTTTGGTGTCGATTATAGCCTCAAGTCTTCTTGGGTATAAAGCTACAATCTTGGCACACCTGTATTTGGAGAGTTACTCCCATTCTTCTCTTCAGATCCTGTCAAGCTCTGTCGGGTGGGATGGGGAGCGTATCTGCACAGCTATTTTCAGGTCTCTCCAGAGATGTTCGATTGGGTTCAAGTCCAGGCTCTGGCTGGGCCACTCAAGGACATCCAGAGACTTGTCCCGAAGCCACTCCTGCGTCGTCTTGGCCGTGTGCTTAGGGTTGTTGCCCCAGTCTGAGATCCTGCGTGCTCCGGAGAAGATTTCCTCAAGGATCTCTCTGTACTTTGCTCCATTCATCTTTCCCTCAATCCTGACTAGTTTCACAATCCCTGCAGCTGAAAAACACCCCCACATTATGATGCTTCCACCACCATGCTTCACTGTATTTGTATTTTGCATGTATTATGGATCCCCATTATTTCCTGCCAAAGCAGCAGTTGCTCTTCCTGGGGTCCAGAAAAATTAAGGCAGTTTATACTATTTTAAAACATTACAATACATTCACATGTTTCACAAAACACTGTGTGCCCTCAGGCCCCTACTCCACCACAACCACATATCTACAGTACTAAATCCATGTGTATGTATAGTGCGTATGTTATCGTGTGTGTGTGTGTGTGTGTGTGTGCCAATGTTTGTGTTGCTTCACAGTCCCTGCTGTTCCATAAGGTGTTTTTTAATCAGTTTTTTTAAAATCTAATTTTAATGCTTGCATGAGTTACTTGATGTGGAATAGAGTTCCATGTAATCATGGCTCTATGTAGTACTGTGTGCCTCCCATAGTCTGCTCTGGACTTGGGGACTGTGAAGAGACCTCTTGTGGAAAGTCTTGTGGGGTATGTATGGGTGTCTGAGCTGTGTGCCAGTAGTTTAGACAGACAGCTCGGTGCATTCAACACGTCAATACCTCTCATAAATAAAAGTAGTGATGAGGTCAATCTCTTCCACTTTCAGCCAGGAGAGATATACATGCATATGATTAATATTAGCTCTCTGTGTACATCCAAGGGCCAGCCATTATGCCCTGTTCTGAATCAATTGCAATTTTCCTTTTTTGTGGCACCTGACCACATGACTGAACAGTAGTCCAGGTGCGACAAAACTAGGGCCTGTAGGACCTGCCTTGTTGATAGTGTTGATAAGAAGGCAGAGCATAGCGTTATTATGCCCAGACAGACTTATCCCAATCTTAGCTACTACTGCATCAATATGTTTTCACCGTGACAGTTTACAATCTAGGGTTACTCCAAGCAGTTTAGTCATACCAACTTGCTCAATTTCCATCTTATTTATTACAAGATTTAGTTGAGGTTTAGTGAGTGTTTTGTTCCAAATACAATGATTTTAGTTTTGGAAATATTTAGGGCTAACTTATTCCTTGCCACCCACTCTGAAACTAACTGCATTTCTTTGTTGAGTGTTGCAGTCATTTTAGTCGCTGTAGTAGCTGACATGTATAGTGTTGAGTGTGCAACAAAGAATGCCACTGGCTTTACTCAAAGTCAGTAACATGTTCTTAGTAAAAATTGAAAAAGCAAGGGACCTAGGCAGCTGCCCTGGGGATTTCCTGATTCTAACTGGATTATGTTTGAGAGACTTCCATTAACTTCTTATGGTATAGGGGACGCTGGCGTTCCACTTGGCCAAAAGCCAGGGAAAATGCAGCGCGGCAAATTCAAATAAAATGATATAAAAATCTAACTTTCATTAAATCACATCAGATACTAAATTAAAGCTACACTCGTTGTGAATCCAGCCAACATGTCAGATTTTAAAAAGGCTTTTTGGCGAAAGCATAAGAAGCTATTATCTGATGATAGCACAACAGGGTAGCAAAGAGAGTAGCATATTTCAACCCTGCAGGCGCTACACAAAACGCAGAAATAAAATATAAAACATGCCTTACCTTTGACGAGCTTCTTTTGTTGGCACTCCAATATGTCCCATAAACATCCCAATTGGTCCATTTGTTCAATTAATTCCGTCCATATATATCCAAAATGTCAATTTATTTGATGCGTTTGATCCAGAAAAAAACAGCTTCCCTATTGCGCAACGTCACTACAAAATATTTCAAAAGTTTCCTGTAAACTTTGCCAAAACATTTCAAACTACTTTTGTAATACAACTTTAGGTATTTTTAACCGTTAATAACGTTGAAGACGGGTCTATCTGTGTTCAATACAGGAAGACAACAAACCAAGCTACTTTTCAAGTCTTGTGCAACTCTCAACAGTGTTACCCAGTTCCTAGATGGCCGTACTTCTTCATTGCACAAATGAATAACCTCAACCAAATTCCAAAGACTGGTGACATCCAGTGGAAGCGGTAGGAACTGAACACGAGTTCCTAAGAAATATTGTTTCCCAATGAGAATTCAGTGAACAGAAAGAGACCTCAATAAAAATAATTCTGAACGGTTAGTCCTCTGGGTTTTGCCTGCTACATAAGTTATGTTATACTCACAGACATGATTCAAACACTTTTGGAAACGTCCAAATCTACTAATAATATGCATATCTTATATTCTTGGCATGAGTAGCAGGAAGTTGAAATTGGGCACGCTATTTATCCAAAAGTGAAAATGCTGCCCCTTATACCTTAAGAAGTTAAGAACACCTTCTATGTTAGACATGTAAATCTTTATCAGCATTATAGCAGGGGGTGTAAAGCCATAACACATACGTTTTTCCAGCAGCAGACTATGATCAATAACGTCAAAAGTTGCACTGAAGTCTAACAAGACATCCCCCCCCACAATAATTTTATCATCAATTTCTCTCAGCCAATCATCAGTCATTTGTGTAAGTGCTGTGCTTGTTGAATGTCCTTCCCTTCCGGTGGTGAAAGGCAGTTGTCAGTTTGTTTACTGTATAATGGCATTGTATCTGGTAAAACACACATTTTTTCCAGAAGTTTACTAAGGTCTGATAACAGGCTGATTGGTCAGCTACTTGAGCCAGTAAAGGGGGCTTTACTATTCTTGGGTAGTGGAATGACTTTAGCTTCCCTCCAGGCCTGAGGGCACACAGGAGTGGCAATATCGTCTGCTATTATCCTCAGTAATTTTCCATCCATATTGTCAGATCCCAGGGGCTTGTCATTGTTGATAGAAAACAATCATTTTTTCACCTCTTCCACACTGACTTTACGGAATTCAAAAGTACTATTCCTGATTTTCATAATTTGGTCAGGTATAATTGGATGTGTTGTGTCAGCATTCGTTGCTGGCATGTCATACCTAAGTTTGCTTATCTTGCCAATGAAAAAGTAATTCAAGTAGTAATATCAGTGGGCTTTGTGATGAATGAGCCATCTGATTCAATGAATGAAGGAGCCAAGTTGGCTTTTTTTTCCCCAAAAATGTTATTTAAGGTGCCCCAAAGCTTTTTACTATCATTCTTAATATACTTTATCTTTGGTTCATAGTGTAGTTTATTTTTCTTTTAATTTAGTTTAGTGACATTATTTCTTAATTTGCAGTACGTTTGCCAATCAGTTGGACTGCCAGACTTATTTGCCATACATTTAGCCTCATCCCTCTCAACCATACAATTTTTCAATTCCTCTTCAATCCAAGGGGATTCAACAGTTTTTACAGTCATTTTCTTAATGGGTGCTTGCTTATTAGTAACTGGAATAAGTAGTTGCATAAAAGTGTGAAGTGCAGCGTCTGGTTGCTCCTCATTACTCACCACAGACCAGCAAAAGATCAGCTCCGTTCTCCAGGAAAGGGGGAGGGGGAGACCCCTTCGGGGATGGAACCCTGCCGAGCACCGGCCAGTCGGCTGTGGAGAGCCAACACGGCGCCTAAACTTCCTCCAGACCAGAGCAGCGTCTGGCTACTGGGGAGGAAGAAGAATAAAAAAGTTGGCGGGCGTCGGTTCTCCAGTAGCTTGTGAAGGTTTGCTACCTACTTGCTAAGACTAGCCACTTCACTCCTGTAGTCCTCCGTAAGCAAGCAGTTGCTACATTGAAAATCAGCGCGGTCCACATTGTCCTGGAAAAAAGCAAAGTAAACGTATCTCCTGCAACGTTGGAAATGTTCAATAGTGGCCTCATTTTGAGGTCGCCGAGCCAGCTAGACTAACTGGGCTTTCGCGTCTCTCCCCCTATACGGAATCTGATCCCGCGACAGATAGCAGCGCTCACAGCAGTATGACCTGGTCAAAGATCAAAACAGTTTTGAGTTTTGTCCCAATTCACCTTCATCACATAGCCTGGTGGAACCAGCCTGATGGCTGCATTTACCATTCTATTTCACAACACGTCATGATATCTGAACGAAAGTGAAAGCAGCGATCAGGTTGGTTCCATCATGCTAATCATAACCACCATTGAGAAGGTCATCAGTGATGTGTGTGTATGTGTGTGTGTGTAACCGACCAGTATATTTGATGAGAGTCAAACTGATCTATGATACTAGGCCCATCACTAACCTTACCTCTAGCCTCCAGCCAGCACATGGAGACTTGCAAAGATGATGTGATGGAGTCTAGACCAGCAGACGGGCATGATACGTATGTCTCTGAATGGACAGGGACCTGGCACTCTGCGTGTACAGAGACCTGGCACTCTGAATGGACAGAAACCTGGTACTCTGAATGGACAGAGACCTGGCACTCTGAATGGACAGAGACCTGGCACTCTGAATGGACAGAGACCTGGCACTCTGAATGGACAGAGACCTGGCACTCTGAGTGGACAGAGACCTGGCACTCTGCGTGGACAGAGACCTGGCACTCTGAATAGAAAGAGACCTGGCACTCTGAATGGACAGAGACCTGGCACTCTGAATGGACAGAGACCTGGCACTCTGAATGGACAGAAACCTGGTACTCTGAATGGACAGAGACCTGGAACTCTGAATGGACAGAGACCTGGCACTCTGAATGGACAGAGACCTGGCACTCTGAATGGACAGAGACCTGGCACTCTGAATGGACAGAGACCTGGCACTCTGAATGGACAGAGACCTGGCACTCTGAATGGACAGAGACAGGTACTCTGAATGGACAGAGACCTGGTACTCTGAATGGACAGAGACCTGGCACTCTGAATGGACAGAGACCTGGTACTCTGAATGGACAGAGACCTGGTACTCTGAATGGACAGAGACCTGGTACTCTGAATGGACAGAGACCTGGTACTCTGAATGGACAGAGACCTTGTATTGTATTTTTTTAATGATTCAAGTGAATGTTATTCGTCAATATGGGGAGGGAGAAACCCTGTGTATTCTGAACCAGGATCAGGTATCAGTCAATATGAGGAGGGAGAAACCCTGTGTATTCTGCACCAGGATCAGGTATCAGTCAATATGGAGAGTGAGAAACCCTGTGTATTCTGGACCAGGATCAGGTATCAGTCAATATTGGGAGGGAGAAACCCTGTGTATTCTGGACCAGGATAAGGTATCAATCAATATTGGGAGGGAGAAACCCTGTGTATTCTGAACCAGGATCAGTCAATATGTGGAGGGAGGAACCCTGTGTATTCTGGACCAGGTATCAGTCAATATGGGGGAGAAACCCTGTGTATTCTGGACCAGGATTAGGTATCAGTCAATATGGGAGGGAGAAACCCTGTGTATTCTGAACCAGGATCAGTCAATATGAGGGAGAAACCCTGTGTATTCTGGACCAGGATCAGGTATCAGTCAATATGGGAGGGAGAAACCCTGTGTATTCTGAACCAGGATCAGTCAATATGAGGGAGAAACCCTGTGTATTCTGGACCAGGATCAGTCAATATGGGGAGGGAGAAACCCTGTGTATTCTGAACCAGGATCAGTCAATATGGGAGGGAGAAACCCTGTGTATTCTGAACCAGGATCAGGTATCAGTCAATATGGGGAGGGAGAAACCCTGTGTATTCTGAACCAGGTTCAGGCAATATGAGGGAGAAACCCTGTGTATTCTGGAGCAGGATCAGTCAATATGAGGAGGGAGAAACCCTGTGTATTCTGAACCAGGATCAGGTATCAGTCAATATGGGGAGGGAGAAACCCTGTGTATTCTGGACCAGGATCAGGTATCAGTCAATATGAGGAGGGAGAAACCCTGTGTATTCTGGACCAGGTTCAGGCAATATGAGGAGGGAGAAACCCTGTGTATTCTGGACCAGGATCAGTCAATATGAGGAGGGAGAAACCCTGTGTATTCTGGACCAGGATCAGTCAATATGAGGAGGGAGAAACCCTGTGTATTCTGGACCAGGATCAGTCAATATGAGGAGGGAGAAACCCTGTGTATTCTGGACCAGGATCAGTCAATATGGGGAGGGAGAAACCCTGTGTATTCTGAACCAGGATCAGTCAATATGAGGGAGAAACCCTGTGTATTCTGAACCAGGATCAGTCAATATGAGGGAGAAACCCCGTGTATTCTGGACCAGGATCAGTCAATATGAGGGAGAAACCCTGTGTATTCTGGACCAGGATCAGTCAATATGAGGGAGAAACCCTGTGTATTCTGAACCAGGATCAGTCAATATGGGGAGGGAGAAACTCTGTGTATTCTGGACCAGGATCAGTCAATATGGGAGGGAGAAACCCTGTGTATTCTGGACCAGGATCAGTCAATATGAGGGAGAAACCCTGTGTATTCTGAACCAGGATCAGTCAATATTGGGAGGGAGAAACCCTGTGTATTCTGGACCAGGATCAGTCAATATGAGGGATAAACCCTGTGTATTCTGGACCAGGATCAGTCAATATGAGGGAGAAACCCTGTGTATTCTGAACCAGGATCAGGTATCAGTCAATATGAGGAGGGAGAAACCCTGTGTATTCTGGACCAGGATCAGTCAATATGGGGAGGGAGAAACCCTGTGTATTCTGAACCAGGATCAGTCAATATGAGGGAGAAACCGTGTGTATTCTGGACCAGGATCAGTGAATATGGGGAGGGGGGAACCCTGTGTATTCTGAACCAGGATCAGGTATCAGTCAATATGGGAGGGAGAAACCTTGTTTATTCTGAACCAGGATCAGGTATCAGTCAATATGGGGAGGGAGAAACCCTGTGTATTCTGAACCAGTATCAGGTATCAGTCAATATGAGGGAGAAACCCTGTGTATTCTGAACCAGGATCAGTCAATATGGGGAGGGAGAAACCCTGTGTATTCTGAACCAGGATCAGTCAGTATGAGGGAGAAACCCTGTGTATTCTGAACCAGGATCAGTCAATATGGGGAGGGAGAAACCCTGTGTATTCTGAACCAGGATCAGTCAATATGAGGGAGAAACCCTGTGTATTCTGAACCAGGATCAGGTATCAGTCAATATGGGAGGGAGAAACCCTGTTTATTCTGAACCAGTATCAGGTATCAGTCAATATGAGGGATAAACCCTGTGTGTTCTGAACCAGGATCAGTCAGTATGAGGGAGAAACCCTGTGTATTCTGAACCAGGATCAGTCAATATGGGGAGGGAGAAACCCTGTGTATTCTGGACCAGGATCAGTCAATATGGGGAGGGAGAAACCCTGTGTATTCTGAACCAGGATCAGTCAATATGAGGGAGAAACGCTGTGTATTCTGGACCAGGATCAGTCAATATGGGAGGGAGAAACCCTGTGTATTCTGGACCAGGATCAGTCAATATGAGGGATAAACCCCGTGTATTCTGAACCAGGATCAGTCAATATGGGGAGGGAGAAACTCTGTGTATTCTGGACCAGGATCAGTCAATATGGGAGGGAGAAACCGTGTGTATTCTGAACCAGGATCAGTCAATATGGGGGAGAAACCCTGTGTATTCTGAACCAGGATCAGTCAATATGGGGGAGAAACCCTGTGTATTCTGGACCAGGATGAGTCAATATGAGGGATAAACCCTGTGTATTCTGAACCAGGATCAGTCAATATGGGAGAGAAACCCTTTGTATTCTGAACCAGGATCAGGTATCAGTCAATATGAGGAGGGAGAAACCCTGTGTATTCTGGACCAGGATCAGTCAATATGGGGAGGGAGAAACCCTGTGTATTCTGAACCAGGATCAGGTATCAGTCAATATGGGGAGGGAGAAACCCTGTGTATTCTGAACCAGGATCAGTCAATATGAGGGAGAAACCGTGTGTATTCTGGACCAGGATCAGGCAATATGAGGGAGAAACCCTGTGTATTCTGGACCAGGATCAGTCAATATGAGGAGGGAGAAACCCTGTGTATTCTGAACCAGGATCAGGTATCAGTCAATATGGGGAGGGAGAAACCCTGTGTATTCTGGACCAGGATCAGGTATCAGTCAATATGAGGAGGGAGAAACCCTGTGTATTCTGGACCAGGTTCAGGCAATATGAGGAGGGAGAAACCCTGTGTATTCTGGACCAGGATCAGTCAATATGAGGAGGGAGAAACCCTGTGTATTCTGGACCAGGATCAGTCAATATGAGGAGGGAGAAACCCTGTGTATTCTGAACCAGGATCAGGTATCAGTCAATATGAGGGATAAACCCTGTGTATTCTGAACCAGGATCAGGTATCAGTCAATATGAGGGAGAAACCCTGTGTATTCTGGACGAGGATCAGGTATCAGTCAATATGAGGGATAAAACCTGTGTATTCTGGACCAGGATCAGTCAATATGGGGAGGGAGAAACCCTGTGTATTCTGGACCAGGATCAGGTATCAGTCAATATGAGGGATAAACCCTGTGTATTCTGAACCAGGATCAGGTATCAGTCAATATGAGGGAGAAACCCTGTGTATTCTGTACCAGGATCAGTCAATGTGAGGGAGAAACCCTGTGTATTCTGAACCAGAAAGAGGTCAATATGGGGGAGAAACCGTGTGTATTCTGGACCAGGATCAGTCAATATGGGAGGGAGAAACCCTGTGTATTCTGGACCAGGATCAGTCAATATGAGGGAGAAACCCTGTGTATTCTGAACCAGGATCAGTCAATATGGGGAGGGAGAAACCCTGTGTATTCTGGACCAGGATCAGTCAATATGAGGAGGGAGAAACCCTGTGTATTCTGGACCAGGATCAGTCAATATGAGGGAGAAACCCCGTGTATTCTGAACCAGGATCAGTCAATATGGGGAGGGAGAAACTCTGTGTATTCTGGACCAGGATCAGTCAATATGGGAGGGAGAAACCCTGTGTATTCTGGACCAGGATCAGTCAATATCAGGGATAAACCCCGTGTATTCTGGACCAGGATCAGTCAATATGAGGGAGAAACCCTGTGTATTCTGAACAAGGATCAGTCAATATGAGGGAGAAACGCTGTGTATTCTGAACCAGGATCAGTCAATATGAGGGATAAACCCCGTGTATTCTGGACCAGGAACAGTCAATATGGGGAGGGAGAAACTCTGTGTATTCTGGACCAGGATCAGTCAATATGGGGAGGGAGAAACCCTGTGTATTCTGGACCAGGATCAGTCAATGTGAGGGATAAACCCTGTGTATTCTGGAACAGGATCAGTCAATATGAGGGAGAAACCCTGTGTATTCTGAACCAGGATCAGGTATCAGTCAATATGAGGAGGGAGAAACCCTGTGTATTCTGGACCAGGATCAGGTATCAGTCAATATGAGGGATAAACCCCGTGTATTCTGAACCAGGATCAGTCAATATGGGGAGGGAGAAACTCTGTGTATTCTGGACCAGGATCAGTCAATATGGGAGGGAGAAACCCTGTGTATTCTGGACCAGGATCAGTCAATATGAGGGATAAACCCCGTGTATTCTGAACCAGGATCAGTCAATATGGGAGAGAAACCCTGTGTATTCTGGAACAGGATCAAATCAAATCAAATCAAATCTTATTTGTCACATACACATGGTTAGCAGATGTTAATGCGAGTGTAGCGAAATGCTTGTGCTTCTAGTTCCGACAATGCAGTGATAACCAACAAGTAATCTAACTAACAATTCCAAAACTACTGTCTTATACACAGTGTAAGGGGATAAGGAATATGTACATAAGGATATATGAATGAGTGATGGTACAGAGCAGCATACAGTAGATGGTATCGAGTACAGTATATACATATGAGATGAGTATGTAGACAAAGTAAACAAAGTGGCATAGTTAAAGTGGCTAGTGACATAAGAATGCAGTCGATGATCTAGAGTACAGTATATACATATGCATATGAGATGAATAATGTAGGGTAAGTAACATTATATAAGGTAGCATTGTTTAAAGTGGCTAGTGATATATTTACATCATTTCCCATCAATTCCCATTATTAAAGTGGCTGGAGTTGGGTCAGTGTCAATGACAGTGTGTTGGCAGCAGCCACTCAATGTTAGTGATTGCTGTTTAACAGTCTGATGGCCTTGAGATAGAAGCTGTTTTTCAGTCTCTCGGTCCCAGCTTTGATGCACCTGTACTGACCTCGCCTTCTGGATGATAGCGGGGTGAACAGGCAGTGGTTCGGGTGGTTGATGTCCTTGATGATCTTTATGGCCTTCCTGTAACATCGGGTGGTGTAGGTGTCCTGGAGGGCAGGTAGTTTGCCCCGGTGATGCGTTGTGCAGACCTCACTACCCTCTGGAGAGCCTTACGGTTGAGGGCGGAGCAGTTGCAAGGCGGTGATACAGCCCGCCAGGATGCTCTCGATTGTGCATCTGTAGAAGTTTGTGAGTGCTTTTGGTGACAAGCCGAATTTCTTCAGCCTCCTGAGGTTGAAGAGGCGCTGCTGCGCCTTCTTCACGACGCTGTCAGTGTGAGTGGACCAATTCAGTTTGTCTGTGATGTGTATGCCGAGGACCTTAAAACTTGCTACCCTCTCCACTACTGATCCATCGATGTGGATAGGGGGGTGTTCCCTCTGCTGTTTCCTGAAGTCCACAATCATCTCCTTAGTTTTGTTGACGTTGAGTGTGAGGTTATTTTCCTGACACCACACTCAGTCAATATGAGGGAGAAACCCTGTGTATTCTGAACCAGGATCAGGTATCAGTCAATATGAGGAGGGAGAAACCCTGTGTATTCTGGACCAGGATCAGTCAATATGGGGAGGGAGAAACCCTGTGTATTCTGAACCAGGATCAGTCAATATGAGGGAGAAACCGTGTGTATTCTGGACCAGGATCAGTGAATATGGGGAGGGGGGAACCCTGTGTATTCTGAACCAGGATCAGGTATCAGTCAATATGGGAGGGAGAAACCTTGTTTATTCTGAACCAGGATCAGGTATCAGTCAATATGGAGAGGGAGAAACCCTGTGTATTCTGAACCAGGATCAGGTATCAGTCAATATGGGAGGGAGAAACCCTGTGTATTCTGGACCAGATTCAGGTATCAGTCAATATGGGAGGGAGAAACCCTGTTTATTCTGAACCAGTATCAGGTATCAGTCAATATGAGGGAGAAACCCTGTGTGTTCTGAACCAGGATCAGTCAGTATGAGGGAGATACCCTGTGTATTCTGAACCAGGATCAGTCAATATGGGGAGGGAGAAACCCTGTGTATTCTGGACCAGGATCAGTCAATATGAGGAGGGAGAAACCCTGTGTATTCTGGACCAGGATCAGTCAATATGAGGGAGAAACCCCGTGTATTCTGAACCAGGATCAGTCAATATGGGGAGGGAGAAACTCTGTGTATTCTGGACCAGGATCAGTCAATATGGGAGGGAGAAACCCTGTGTATTCTGGACCAGGATCAGTCAATATGAGGGATAAACCCCGTGTATTCTGGACCAGGATCAGTCAATATGAGGGAGAAACCCTGTGTATTCTGAACAAGGATCAGTCAATATGAGGGAGAAACGCTGTGTATTCTGAACCAGGATCAGTCAATATGAGGGATAAACCCCGTGTATTCTGGACCAGGAACAGTCAATATGGGGAGGGAGAAACTCTGTGTATTCTGGACCAGGATCAGTCAATATGGGGAGGGAGAAACCCTGTGTATTCTGGACCAGGATCAGTCAATGTGAGGGATAAACCCTGTGTATTCTGGAACAGGATCAGTCAATATGAGGGAGAAACCCTGTGTATTCTGAACCAGGATCAGGTATCAGTCAATATGAGGAGGGAGAAACCCTGTGTATTCTGGACCAGGATCAGTCAATATGAGGGAGAAACCCTGTGTATTCTGAACCAGGATCAGGTATCAGTCAATATGAGGGATAAACCCCGTGTATTCTGAACCAGGATCAGTCAATATGGGGAGGGAGAAACTCTGTGTATTCTGGACCAGGATCAGTCAATATGGGAGGGAGAAACCCTGTGTATTCTGGACCAGGATCAGTCAATATGAGGGATAAACCCTGTGTATTCTGAACCAGGATCAGTCAATATGGGAGAGAAACCCTGTGTATTCTGGAACAGGATCAAATCAAATCAAATCAAATCTTATTTGTCACATACACATGGTTAGCAGATGTTAATGCGAGTGTAGCGAAATGCTTGTGCTTCTAGTTCCGACAATGCAGTGATAACCAACAAGTAATCTAACTAACAATTCCAAAACTACTGTCTTATACACAGTGTAAGGGGATAAGGAATATGTACATAAGGATATATGAATGAGTGATGGTACAGAGCAGCATACAGTAGATGGTATCAGTACAGTATATACATATGAGATGAGTATGTAGACAAAGTAAACAAAGTGGCATAGTTAAAGTGGCTAGTGACATAAGAATGCAGTCGATGATCTAGAGTACAGTATATACATATGCATATGAGATGAATAATGTAGGGTAAGTAACATTATATAAGGTAGCATTGTTTAAAGTGGCTAGTGATATATTTACATCATTTCCCATCAATTCCCATTATTAAAGTGGCTGGAGTTGGGTCAGTGTCAATGACAGTGTGTTGGCAGCAGCCACTCAATGTTAGTGATTGCTGTTTAACAGTCTGATGGCCTTGAGATAGAAGCTGTTTTTCAGTCTCTCGGTCCCAGCTTTGATGCACCTGTACTGACCTCGCCTTCTGGATGATAGCGGGGTGAACAGGCAGTGGTTCGGGTGGTTGATGTCCTTGATGATCTTTATGGCCTTCCTGTAACATCGGGTGGTGTAGGTGTCCTGGAGGGCAGGTAGTTTGCCCCCGGTGATGCGTTGTGCAGACCTCACTACCCTCTGGAGAGCCTTACGGTTGAGGGCGGAGCAGTTGCCGTACCAGGCGGTGATACAGCCCGCCAGGATGCTCTCGATTGTGCATCTGTAGAAGTTTGTGAGTGCTTTTGGTGACAAGCCGAATTTCTTCAGCCTCCTGAGGTTGAAGAGGCGCTGCTGCGCCTTCTTCACGACGCTGTCAGTGTGAGTGGACCAATTCAGTTTGTCTGTGATGTGTATGCCGAGGACCTTAAAACTTGCTACCCTCTCCACTACTGATCCATCGATGTGGATAGGGGGGTGTTCCCTCTGCTGTTTCCTGAAGTCCACAATCATCTCCTTAGTTTTGTTGACGTTGAGTGTGAGGTTATTTTCCTGACACCACACTCAGTCAATATGAGGGAGAAACCCTGTGTATTCTGAACCAGGATCAGGTATCAGTCAATATGAGGAGGGAGAAACCCTGTGTATTCTGGACCAGGATCAGTCAATATGGGGAGGGAGAAACCCTGTGTATTCTGAACCAGGATCAGTCAATATGAGGGAGAAACCGTGTGTATTCTGGACCAGGATCAGTGAATATGGGGAGGGGGGAACCCTGTGTATTCTGAACCAGGATCAGGTATCAGTCAATATGGGAGGGAGAAACCTTGTTTATTCTGAACCAGGATCAGGTATCAGTCAATATGGAGAGGGAGAAACCCTGTGTATTCTGAACCAGGATCAGGTATCAGTCAATATGGGAGGGAGAAACCCTGTGTATTCTGGACCAGATTCAGGTATCAGTCAATATGGGAGGGAGAAACCCTGTTTATTCTGAACCAGTATCAGGTATCAGTCAATATGAGGGAGAAACCCTGTGTGTTCTGAACCAGGATCAGTCAGTATGAGGGAGATACCCTGTGTATTCTGAACCAGGATCAGTCAATATGGGGAGGAAGAAACCCTGTGTATTCTGAACCAGGATCAGTCAATATGAGGGAGAAACCCTGTGTATTATGAACCAGGATCAGTCAATATGAGGGAGAAACCCTGTGTATTCTGAACCAGGAACAGTCAATATGGGGAGGGAGAAACTCTGTGTATTCTGGACCAGGATCAGTCAATATGGGAGGGAGAAACCCTGTGTATTCTGGACCAGGATCAGTCAATATGAGGGAGAAACCCTGTGTATTCTGGACCAGGATCAGTCAATATGGGGAGGGAGAAACTCTGTGTATTCTGGACCAGGATCAGGTATCAGTCAATATGGGAGGGAGAAACCTTGTTTATTCTGAACCAGGATCAGGTATCAGTCAATGTGGGGAGGGAGAAACCCTGTGTATTCTGAACCAGGATCAGGTATCAGTCAATATGGGAGGGAGAAACCCTGTTTATTCTGAACCAGTATCAGGTATCAGTCAATATGAGGGAGAATCCCTGTGTGTTCTGAACCAGGATCAGTCAGTATGAGGGAGAAACCCTGTGTATTCTGAACCAGGATCAGTCAATATGGGGAGGGAGAAACCCTGTGTATTCTGAACCAGGATCAGTCAATATGAGGGAGAAACCCTGTGTATTCTGAACCAGGATCAGTCAATATGGGGAGGGAGAAACTCTGTGTATTCTGGACCAGGATCAGTCAATATGGGAGGGAGAAACCCTGTGTATTCTGGACCAGGATCAGTCAATATGAGGGAGAAACCCTGTGTATTCTGGACCAGGATCAGTCAATATGGGGAGGGAGAAACCCTGTGTATTCTGAACCAGGATCAGGTATCAGTCAATATGGGAGGGAGAAACCTTGTTTATTCTGAACCAGGATCAGGTATCAGTCAATGTGGGGAGGGAGAAACCCTGTGTATTCTGAACCAGGATCAGGTATCAGTCAATATGGGAGGGAGAAACCCTGTTTATTCTGAACCAGTATCAGGTATCAGTCAATATGAGGGAGAATCCCTGTGTGTTCTGAACCAGGATCAGTCAGTATGAGGGAGAAACCCTGTGTATTCTGAACCAGGATCAGTCAATATGGGGAGGGAGAAACCCTGTGTATTCTGAACCAGGATCAGTCAATATGAGGGAGAAACCCTGTGTATTCTGAACCAGGATCAGTCAATATGGGGAGGGAGAAACTCTGTGTATTCTGGACCAGGATCAGTCAATATGGGAGGGAGAAACCCTGTGTATTCTGGACCAGGATCAGTCAATATGAGGGAGAAACCCTGTGTATTCTGGACCAGGATCAGTCAATATGGGGAGGGAGAAACCCTGTGTATTCTGAACCAGGATCAGTCAATATGAGGGAGAAACCGTGTTTATTCTGGACCAGGTTCAGGCAATATGAGGGAGAAACCCTGTGTATTCTGGACCAGGATCAGTCAATATGAGGAGGGAGAAACCCTGTGTATTCTGAACCAGGATCAGGTATCAGTCAATATGGGGAGGGAGAAACCCTGTGTATTCTGGACCAGGATCAGGTATCAGTCAATATGAGGAGGGAGAAACCCTGTGTATTCTGGACCAGGTTCAGGCAATATGAGGAGGGAGAAACCCTGTGTATTCTGGACCAGGATCAGTCAATATGAGGAGGGAGAAACCCTGTGTATTCTGAACCAGGATCAGGTATCAGTCAATATGAGGAGGGAGAACCCCTGTGTATTCTGGACCAGGATCAGTCAATATGGGGAGGGAGAAACCCTGTGTATTCTGAACAAGGATCAGTCAATATGAGGGAGAAACGCTGTGTATTCTGAACCAGGATCAGTCAATATGAGGAGGGAGAAACCCTGTGTATTCTGAACCAGGATCAGGTATCAGTCAATATGAGGAGGGAGAAACCCAGTGTATTCTGGACCAGGATCAGTCAATATGAGGGAGAAACGCTGTGTATTCTGGACCAGGATCAGTCAATATGAGGGATAAACCCTGTGTATTCTGAACCAGGATCACTTTATATGGGGGAGAAACCCTGTGTATTCTGGACCAGGATCAGTCAATATGGGGAGGGAGAAACCCTGTGTATTCTGAACCAGGATCAGTCAATATGAGGGAGAAACCGTGTGTATTCTGGACCAGGATCAGTGAATATGGGGAGGGGGGAACCCTGTGTATTCTGAACCAGGATCAGGTATCAGTCAATATGGGAGGGAGAAACATTGTTATTCTGAACCAGGATCAGGTATCAGTCAATATGGGGAGGGAGAAACCCTGTGTATTCTGAACCAGGATCAGGTATCAGTCAATATGGGAGGGAGAAACCCTGTTTATTCTGAACCAGTATCAGGTATCAGTCAATATGCGGGAGAAACCCTGTGTGTTCTGAACCAGGATCAGTCAATATGAGGGAGAAACCGTGTGTATTCTGGACCAGGATCAGTGAATATGGGGAGGGGGGAACCCTTTGTATTCTGAACCAGGATCAGGTATCAGTCAATATGGGAGGGAGAAACATTGTTATTCTGAACCAGGATCAGGTATCAGTCAATATGGGGAGGGAGAAACCCTGTGTATTCTGAACCAGGATCAGGTATCAGTCAATATGGGAGGGAGAAACCCTGTTTATTCTGAACCAGTATCAGGTATCAGTCAATATGAGGAGAGAAACCCTGTGTGTTCTGAACCAGGATCAGTCAGTATGAGGGAGAAACCCTGTGTATTCTGAACCAGGATCAGTCAATATGGGGAGGGAGAAACCCTGTGTATTCTGAACCAGGATCAGTCAATATGAGGAGAAACCCTGTGTATTCTGAACCAGGATCAGTCAATATGAGGGAGAAACCCTGTGTATTCTGGACCAGCATCAGTCAATATGAGGAGGGAGAAACCCTGTGTATTCTGGAACAGGATCAGGTATCAGTCAATATGGGAGGGAGAAACCCTGTGTATTCTGGACCAGGATCAGGTATCAGTCAATATGGGAGGGAGAAACCCTGTGTATTCTGGACCAGGATCAGTCAATATGAGGAGGGAGAAACCCTGTGTATTCTGGACCAGGATCAGTCAATATGAGGAGGGAGAAACCCTGTGTATTCTGGACCAGGATCAGGTATCAGTCAATATGAGGAGGGAGAAACCCTGTGTATTCTGGACCAGGATCAGTCAATATGGGAGGGAGAAACCCTGTGTATTCTGGACCAGGATCAGTCAATATGAGGGATAAACCCAGTGTATTCTGAACCAGGATCAGTCAATATGAGGGATAAACCCTGTGTATTCTGAACCAGGATCAGGTATCAGTCAATATGAGGAGGAGAAAGCCTGTGTATTCTGGACCAGGATCAGTCAATATGGGGAGGGAGAAACCCTGTGTATTCTGGACCAGGATCAGTCAATATGAGGAGAGAAACCGTGTGTATTCTGGACCAGGATCAGTGAATATGGGGAGGGGGAACCCTGTGTATTCTGAACCAGGATCAGGTATCAGTCAATATGGGAGGGAGAAACCCTGTTATTCTGAACCAGGATCAGGTATCAGTCAATATGGGGAGGGAGAAACCCTGTGTATTCTGAACCAGGATCAGGTATCAGTCAATATGGGAGGGAGAAACCCTGTTTATTCTGAACCAGTATCAGGTATCAGTCAATATGGGGAGAAACCCTGTGTGTTCTGAACCAGGATCAGTCAATATGAGGGAGAAACCGTGTGTATTCTGGACCAGGATCAGTGAATATGGGGAGGGGGAACCCTTTGTATTCTGAACCAGGATCAGGTATCAGTCAATATGGGAGGGAGAAACATTGTTATTCTGAACCAGGATCAGGTATCAGTCAATATGGGGAGGAGAAACCCTGTGTATTCTGAACCAGGATCAGGTATCAGTCAATATGGGAGGGAGAAACCCTGTTTATTCTGAACCAGTATCAGGTATCAGTCAATATGAGGAGAAACCCTGTGTGTTCTGAACCAGGATCAGTCAGTATGAGGGGAGAAACCCTGTGTATTCTGAACCAGGATCAGTCAATATGGGGAGGAGAAACCCTGTGTATTCTGAACCAGGATCAGTCAATATGAGGGAGAAACCCTGTGTATTCTGAACCAGGATCAGTCAATATGAGGGAGAAACCCTGTGTATTCTGGAACAGGATCAGTGAATATGGGGAGGGAGAAACCCTGTGTATTCTGGAACAGGATCAGGTATCAGTCAATATGGGGAGGGAGAAACCCTGTGTATTCTGGACCAGGATCAGGTATCAGTCAATATGAGGAGGAGAAACCCTGTGTATTCTGGACCAGGTTCAGGCAATATGAGGAGGGAGAAACCCTGTGTATTCTGGACCAGGATCAGTCAATATGAGGAGGGAGAAACCCTGTGTATTCTGAACCAGGATCAGGTATCAGTCAATATGAGGAGGGAGAAACCCTGTGTATTCTGGACCAGGATCAGTCAATATGAGGGAGAAACCCTGTGTATTCTGGACCAGGATCAGTCAATATGAGGGATAAACCCAGTGTATTCTGAACCAGGATCAGTCAATATGAGGGATAAACCCTGTGTATTCTGAACCAGGATCAGGTATCAGTCAATATGAGGAGGGAGAAAGCCTGTGTATTCTGGACCAGGATCAGTCAATATGGGGAGGGAGAAACCCTGTGTATTCTGGACCAGGATCAGTCAATATGAGGGAGAAACCGTGTGTATTCTGGACCAGGATCAGTGAATATGGGGAGGGGGGAACCCTGTGTATTCTGAACCAGGATCAGGTATCAGTCAATATGGGAGGGAGAAACCCTGTTATTCTGAACCAGGATCAGGTATCAGTCAATATGGGGAGGGAGAAACCCTGTGTATTCTGAACCAGGATCAGGTATCAGTCAATATGGGAGGGAGAAACCCTGTTTATTCTGAACCAGTATCAGGTATCAGTCAATATGCGGGAGAAACCCTGTGTGTTCTGAACCAGGATCAGTCAATATGAGGGAGAAACCGTGTGTATTCTGGACCAGGATCAGTGAATATGGGGAGGGGGGAACCCTTTGTATTCTGAACCAGGATCAGGTATCAGTCAATATGGGAGGGAGAAACATTGTTATTCTGAACCAGGATCAGGTATCAGTCAATATGGGGAGGGAGAAACCCTGTGTATTCTGAACCAGGATCAGGTATCAGTCAATATGGGAGGGAGAAACCCTGTTTATTCTGAACCAGTATCAGGTATCAGTCAATATGAGGGAGAAACCCTGTGTGTTCTGAACCAGGATCAGTCAGTATGAGGGAGAAACCCTGTGTATTCTGAACCAGGATCAGTCAATATGGGGAGGGAGAAACCCTGTGTATTCTGAACCAGGATCAGTCAATATGGGGAGGGAGAAACCCTGTGTATTCTGGACCAGGATCAGTCAATATGAGGGAGAAACCGTGTGTATTCTGGACCAGGATCAGTGAATATGGGGAGGGGGGAACCCTGTGTATTCTGAACCAGGATCAGGTATCAGTCAATATGGGAGGGAGAAAGATTGTTATTCTGAACCAGGATCAGGTATCAGTCAATATGGGGAGGGAGAAACCCTGTGTATTCTGAACCAGGATCAGGTATCAGTCAATATGGGAGGGAGAAACCCTGTTTATTCTGAACCAGTATCAGGTATCAGTCAATATGCGGGAGAAACCCTGTGTGTTCTGAACCAGGATCAGTCAATATGAGGGAGAAACCGTGTGTATTCTGGACCAGGATCAGTGAATATGGGGAGGGGGGAACCCTTTGTATTCTGAACCAGGATCAGGTATCAGTCAATATGGGAGGGAGAAACATTGTTATTCTGAACCAGGATCAGGTATCAGTCAATATGGGGAGGGAGAAACCCTGTGTATTCTGAACCAGGATCAGGTATCAGTCAATATGGGAGGGAGAAACCCTGTTTATTCTGAACCAGTATCAGGTATCAGTCAATATGAGGGAGAAACCCTGTGTGTTCTGAACCAGGATCAGTCAGTATGAGGGAGAAACCCTGTGTATTCTGAACCAGGATCAGTCAATATGGGGAGGGAG
The DNA here is from genome assembly GCF_034236695.1 of Oncorhynchus nerka. Classification (NCBI taxonomy): domain Eukaryota; kingdom Metazoa; phylum Chordata; class Actinopteri; order Salmoniformes; family Salmonidae; genus Oncorhynchus; species Oncorhynchus nerka. The sequence goes on from NC_088399.1 coordinate 2,476,724, forward strand.
AAACCCTGTGTATTCTGAACCAGGATCAGTCAATATGAGGGAGAAACCCTGTGTATTCTGAACCAGGATCAGTCAATATGAGGGAGAAACCCTGTGTATTCTGGAACAGGATCAGTGAATATGGGGAGGGAGAAACCCTGTGTATTCTGGAACAGGATCAGGTATCAGTCAATATGGGGAGGGAGAAACCCTGTGTATTCTGGACCAGGATCAGGTATCAGTCAATATGAGGAGGGAGAAACCCTGTGTATTCTGGACCAGGTTCAGGCAATATGAGGAGGGAGAAACCCTGTGTATTCTGGACCAGGATCAGTCAATATGAGGAGGGAGAAACCCTGTGTATTCTGAACCAGGATCAGGTATCAGTCAATATGAGGAGGGAGAAACCCTGTGTATTCTGGACCAGGATCAGTCAATATGAGGAGAAACCCTGTGTATTCTGGACCAGGATCAGTCAATATGAGGGATAAACCCAGTGTATTCTGAACCAGGATCAGTCAATATGAGGGATAAACCCTGTGTATTCTGAACCAGGATCAGGTATCAGTCAATATGAGGAGGGAGAAAGCCTGTGTATTCTGGACCAGGATCAGTCAATATGGGGAGAGAGAAACCCTGTGTATTCTGGACCAGGATCAGTCAATATGAGGGAGAAACCGTGTATTCTGGACCAGGATCAGTGAATATGGGGAGGGGGGAACCCTGTGTATTCTGAACCAGGATCAGGTATCAGTCAATATGGGAGGGAGAAAGATTGTTATTCTGAACCAGGATCAGGTATCAGTCAATATGGGGAGGGAGAAACCCTGTGTATTCTGAACCAGGATCAGGTATCAGTCAATATGGGAGGGAGAAACCCTGTTTATTCTGAACCAGTATCAGGTATCAGTCAATATGAGGGAGAAACCCTGTGTGTTCTGAACCAGGATCAGTCAGTATGAGGGAGAAACCCTGTGTATTCTGAACCAGGATCAGTCAATATGGGGAGGGAGAAACCCTGTGTATTCTGAACCAGGATCAGTCAATATGAGGGAGAAACCCTGTGTATTCTGAACCAGGATCAGTCAATATGAGGGAGAAACCCTGTGTATTCTGAACCAGGATCAGTCAATATGGGGAGGGAGAAACTCTGTGTATTCTGGACCAGGATCAGTCAATATGGGAGGGAGAAACCCTGTGTATTCTGAACAAGGATCAGTCATTATGAGGGAGAAACGCTAGGTATTCTGGACCAGGATCAGTCAATATGAGGGATAAACCCTGTGTATTCTGAACCAGGATCAGTCAATATGGGGGAGAAACCGTGTTTATTCTGGACCAGGTTCAGGCAATATGAGGGAGAAACCCTGTGTATTCTGGACCAGGATCAGTCAATATGAGGAGGGAGAAACCCTGTGTATTCTGAACCAGGATCAGGTATCTGTCAATATGGGGAGGGAGAAACCCTGTGTATTCTGGACCAGGATCAGGTATCAGTCAATATGAGGAGGGAGAAACCCTGTGTATTCTGGACCAGGTTCAGGCAATATGAGGAGGGAGAAACCCTGTGTATTCTGAACCAGGATCAGTCAATATGAGGGAGAAACCGTGTGTATTCTGGACCAGGATCAGTGAATATGGGGAGGGGGGAACCCTGTGTATTCTGAACCAGGATCAGGTATCAGTCAATATGGGAGGGAGAAACATTGTTATTCTGAACCAGGATCAGGTATCAGTCAATATGGGGAGGGAGAAACCCTGTGTATTCTGAACCAGGATCAGGTATCAGTCAATATGGGAGGGAGAAACCCTGTTTATTCTGAACCAGTATCAGGTATCAGTCAATATGCGGGAGAAACCCTGTGTGTTCTGAACCAGGATCAGTCAATATGAGGGAGAAACCGTGTGTATTCTGGACCAGGATCAGTGAATATGGGGAGGGGGGAACCCTTTGTATTCTGAACCAGGATCAGGTATCAGTCAATATGGGAGGGAGAAACATTGTTATTCTGAACCAGGATCAGGTATCAGTCAATATGGGGAGGGAGAAACCCTGTGTATTCTGAACCAGGATCAGGTATCAGTCAATATGGGAGGGAGAAACCCTGTTTATTCTGAACCAGTATCAGGTATCAGTCAATATGAGGGAGAAACCCTGTGTGTTCTGAACCAGGATCAGTCAGTATGAGGGAGAAACCCTGTGTATTCTGAACCAGGATCAGTCAATATGGGGAGGGAGAAACCCTGTGTATTCTGAACCAGGATCAGTCAATATGAGGGAGAAACCCTGTGTATTCTGAACCAGGATCAGTCAATATGAGGGAGAAACCCTGTGTATTCTGGAACAGGATCAGTGAATATGGGGAGGGAGAAACCCTGTGTATTCTGGAACAGGATCAGGTATCAGTCAATATGGGGAGGGAGAAACCCTGTGTATTCTGGACCAGGATCAGGTATCAGTCAATATGAGGAGGGAGAAACCCTGTGTATTCTGGACCAGGTTCAGGCAATATGAGGAGGGAGAAACCCTGTGTATTCTGGACCAGGATCAGTCAATATGAGGAGGGAGAAACCCTGTGTATTCTGAACCAGGATCAGGTATCAGTCAATATGAGGAGGGAGAAACCCTGTGTATTCTGGACCAGGATCAGTCAATATGAGGGAGAAACCCTGTGTATTCTGGACCAGGATCAGTCAATATGAGGGATAAACCCAGTGTATTCTGAACCAGGATCAGTCAATATGAGGGATAAACCCTGTGTATTCTGAACCAGGATCAGGTATCAGTCAATATGAGGAGGGAGAAAGCCTGTGTATTCTGGACCAGGATCAGTCAATATGGGGAGGGAGAAACCCTGTGTATTCTGGACCAGGATCAGTCAATATGAGGGAGAAACCGTGTGTATTCTGGACCAGGATCAGTGAATATGGGGAGGGGGGAACCCTGTGTATTCTGAACCAGGATCAGGTATCAGTCAATATGGGAGGGAGAAAGATTGTTATTCTGAACCAGGATCAGGTATCAGTCAATATGGGGAGGGAGAAACCCTGTGTATTCTGAACCAGGATCAGGTATCAGTCAATATGGGAGGGAGAAACCCTGTTTATTCTGAACCAGTATCAGGTATCAGTCAATATGAGGGAGAAACCCTGTGTGTTCTGAACCAGGATCAGTCAGTATGAGGGAGAAACCCTGTGTATTCTGAACCAGGATCAGTCAATATGGGGAGGGAGAAACCCTGTGTATTCTGAACCAGGATCAGTCAATATGAGGGAGAAACCCTGTGTATTCTGAACCAGGATCAGTCAATATGAGGGAGAAACCCTGTGTATTCTGAACCAGGATCAGTCAATATGGGGAGGGAGAAACTCTGTGTATTCTGGACCAGGATCAGTCAATATGGGAGGGAGAAACCCTGTGTATTCTGAACAAGGATCAGTCAATATGAGGGAGAAACGCTGTGTATTCTGGACCAGGATCAGTCAATATGAGGGATAAACCCTGTGTATTCTGAACCAGGATCAGTCAATATGGGGGAGAAACCGTGTTTATTCTGGACCAGGTTCAGGCAATATGAGGGAGAAACCCTGTGTATTCTGGACCAGGATCAGTCAATATGAGGAGGGAGAAACCCTGTGTATTCTGAACCAGGATCAGGTATCTGTCAATATGGGGAGGGAGAAACCCTGTGTATTCTGGACCAGGATCAGGTATCAGTCAATATGAGGAGGGAGAAACCCTGTGTATTCTGGACCAGGTTCAGGCAATATGAGGAGGGAGAAACCCTGTGTATTCTGGACAAGGATCAGTCAATATGAGGAGGGAGAAACCCTGTGTATTCTGGACCAGGATCAGTCAATATGAGGAGGGAGAAACCCTGTGTATTCTGAACCAGGATCAGGTATCAGTCAATATGAGGAGGGAGAAACCCTGTGTATTCTGGACCAGGATCAGTCAATATGGGGAGGGAGAAACCCTGTGTATTCTGAACCAGGATCAGTCAATATGAGGAGGGAGAAACCCTGTGTATTCTGGACCAGGATCAGTCAATATGGGGAGGGAGAAACCCTGTGTATTCTGAACCAGGATCAGTCAATATGGGGAGGGAGAAACCCTGTGTATTCTGAACCAGGATCAGTCAATATGAGGGAGAAACCGTGTGTATTCTGGACCAGGATCAGTGAATATGGGGAGGGGGGAACCCTGTGTATTCTGAACCAGGATCAGGTATCAGTCAATATGGGAGGGAGAAACATTGTTATTCTGAACCAGGATCAGGTATCAGTCAATATGGGGAGGGAGAAACCCTGTGTATTCTGAACCAGGATCAGGTATCAGTCAATATGGGAGGGAGAAACCCTGTTTATTCTGAACCAGTATCAGGTATCAGTCAATATGAGGAGGGAGAAACCCTGTGTGTTCTGAACCAGGATCAGTCAGTATGAGGGAGAAACCCTGTGTATTCTGAACCAGGATCAGTCAATATGGGGAGGGAGAAACCCTGTGTATTCTGAACCAGGATCAGTCAATATGAGGGAGAAACCCTGTGTATTCTGGACCAGGATCAGTCAATATGGGGAGGGAGAAACCCTGTGTATTCTGGACCAGGATCAGTCAATATGAGGGAGAAACCGTGTGTATTCTGGACCAGGATCAGTGAATATGGGGAGGGGGGAACCCTGTGTATTCTGAACCAGGATCAGGTATCAGTCAATATGGGAGGGAGAAAGATTGTTATTCTGAACCAGGATCAGGTATCAGTCAATATGGGGAGGGAGAAACCCTGTGTATTCTGAACCAGGATCAGGTATCAGTCAATATGGGAGGGAGAAACCCTGTTTATTCTGAACCAGTATCAGGTATCAGTCAATATGAGGGAGAAACCCTGTGTGTTCTGAACCAGGATCAGTCAGTATGAGGGAGAAACCCTGTGTATTCTGAACCAGGATCAGTCAATATGGGGAGGGAGAAACCCTGTGTATTCTGACCAGGATCAGTCAATATGAGGGAGAAACCCTGTGTATTCTGGGAGTCAATATGAGGAGAAACCCTGTGTATTCTGAACCAGGATCAGTCAATATGGGGAGGGAGAAACTCTGTGTATTCTGGACCAGGATCAGTCAATATGGGAGGGAGAAACCCTGTGTATTCTGAACAGGATCAGTCAATATGAGGAGGGAGAAACTCTGTGTATTCTGGACCAGGATCAGTCAATATGAGGGAGAAACCCTGTGTGTTCTGAACCAGGATCAGTCAATATGGGAGGGAGAAACCCTGTGTATTCTGGACCAGGATCAGTCAATATGAGGAGTGAGAAACCCTGTGTATTCTGAACCAGGATCAGGTATCTGTCAATATGGGGAGGGAGAAACCCTGTGTATTCTGGACCAGGATCAGGTATCAGTCAATATGAGGAGGGAGAAACCCTGTGTATTCTGGACCAGGTTCAGGCAATATGAGGAGGGAGAAACCCTGTGTATTCTGGACCAGGATCAGTCAATATGAGGAGGGAGAAACCCTGTGTATTCTGGACCAGGATCAGTCAATATGAGGAGGGAGAAACCCTGTGTATTCTGAACCAGGATCAGGTATCAGTCAATATGGGAGGGAGAAACCCTGTGTATTCTGGACCAGGATCAGTCAATATGGGGAGGGAGAAACCCTGTGTATTCTGAACCAGGATCAGTCAATATGAGGAGGGAGAAACCCTGTGTATTCTGAACCAGGATCAGGTATCAGTCAATATGAGGAGGGATAAACCCAGTGTATTCTGGACCAGGATCAGTCAATATGGGGAGGGAGAAACCCTGTGTATTCTGAACCAGGATCAGTCAGTATGGGGAGGGAGAAACCCTGTGTATTCTGAACCAGGATCAGTCAATATGAGGGAGAAACCGTGTGTATTCTGGACCAGGATCAGTGAATATGGGGAGGGGGGAACCCTGTGTATTCTGAACCAGTATCAGGTATCAGTCAATATGAGGAGGGAGAAACCCTGTGTGTTCTGAACCAGGATCAGTCAGTATGAGGGAGAAACCCTGTGTATTCTGAACCAGGATCAGGTATCAGTCAATATGAGGAGGGAGAAACCCTGTGTATTCTGGACCAGGATCAGTCAATATGGGGAGGGAGAAACCCTGTGTATTCTGAACAAGGATCAGTCAATATGAGGGAGAAACGCTGTGTATTCTGGACCAGGATCAGTCAATATGAGGGATAAACCCAGTGTATTCTGAACCAGGATCAGTCAATATGAGGAGGGAGAAACCCTGTGTATTCTGAACCAGGATCAGGTATCAGTCAATATGAGGAGGGATAAACCCAGTGTATTCTGGACCAGGATCAGTCAATATGGGGAGGGAGAAACCCTGTGTATTCTGAACCAGGATCAGTCAGTATGGGGAGGGAGAAACCCTGTGTATTCTGAACCAGGATCAGTCAATATGAGGGAGAAACCGTGTGTATTCTGGACCAGGATCAGTGAATATGGGGAGGGGGGAACCCTGTGTATTCTGAACCAGGATCAGGTATCAGTCAATATGGGAGGGAGAAACCCTTGTTATTCTGAACCAGGATCAGGTATCAGTCAATATGGGGAGGGAGAAACCCTGTGTATTCTGGAACCAGGATCAGGTATCAGTCAATATGGGAGGGAGAAACCCTGTTTATTCTGAACCAGGGTATCAGTCAATATGAGGAGGGAGAAACCCTGTGTGTTCTGAACCAGGATCAGTCAGTATGAGGGAGAAACCCTGTGTATTCTGAACCAGGATCAGTCAATATGGGGAGGGAGAAACCCTGTGTATTCTGAACCAGGATCAGTCAATATGAGGGAGAAACCCTGTGTATTCTGGACCAGGATCAGTCAATATGAGGAGGGAGAAACCCTGTGTATTCTGAACCACGATCAGGTATCAGTCAATATGGGGAGGGAGAAACCCTGTGTATTCTGGACCAGGATCAGGTATCAGTCAATATGAGGAGGGAGAAACCCTGTGTATTCTGGACCAGGATCAGTCAATATGAGGAGGGAGAAACCCTGTGTATTCTGGACCAGGATCAGGTATCAGTCAATATGAGGAGGGAGAAACCCTGTGTATTCTGGACCAGGTTCAGGCAATATGAGGAGGGAGAAACCCTGTGTATTCTGGACCAGGATCAGTCAATATGAGGAGGGAGAAACCCTGTGTATTCTGGACCAGGATCAGTCAATATGAGGAGGGAGAAACCCTGTGTATTCTGAACCAGGATCAGGTATCAGTCAATATGAGGAGGGAGAAACCCTGTGTATTCTGGACCAGGATCAGTCAATATGAGGGAGAAACGCTGTGTATTCTGGACCAGGATCAGTCAATATGAGGGAGAAACCCTGTGTATTCTGGACCAGGATCAGGTATCAGTCAATATGAGGAGGGAGAAACCCTGTGTATTCTGGACAAGGATCAGTCAATATGGGGAGGGAGAAACCCTGTGTATTCTGAACCAGGATCAGTCAATATGAGGGAGAAACCGTGTGTATTCTGGACCAGGATCAGTGAATATGGGGAGGGAGAACCCTGTGTATTCTGAACCAGGATCAGGTATCAGTCAATATGGGAGGGAGAAACCCTGTTATTCTGAACCAGGATCAGGTATCAGTCAATATGGGGAGGAGAAACCCTGTGTATTCTGAACCAGGATCAGGTATCAGTCAATATGGGAGGGAGAAACCCTGTTTATTCTGAACCAGGATCAGGTATCAGTCAATATGAGGGAGAAACCCTGTGTGTTCTGAACCAGGATCAGTCAGTATGAGGGAGAAACCCTGTGTATTCTGAACCAGGATCAGTCAATATGAGGGATAAACCCCGTGTATTCTGAACCAGGATCAGTCAATATGGGGGAGAAACCCTGTGTATTCTGGACCAGGATCAGTCAATATGGGGAGGGAGAAACCCTGTGTATTCTGAACCAGGATCAGTCAATATGAGGGAGAAACCCTGTGTATTCTGGACCAGGTTCAGTCAATATGAGGAGGGAGAAACCCTGTGTATTCTGAACCAGGATCAGGTATCAGTCAATATGGGGAGGGAGAAACCCTGTGTATTCTGGACCAGGATCAGGTATCAGTCAATATGAGGAGGGAGAAACCCTGTGTATTCTGGACCAGGTTCAGGCAATATGAGGAGGGAGAAACCCTGTGTATTCTGGACCAGGATCAGTCAATATGAGGAGGGAGAAACCCTGTGTATTCTGGACCAGGATCAGTCAATATGAGGAGGGAGAAACCCTGTGTATTCTGAACCAGGATCAGGTATCAGTCAATATGAGGAGGGAGAAACCCTGTGTATTCTGGACCAGGATCAGTCAATATGGGGAGGGAGAAACCCTGTGTATTCTGGACCAGGATCAGTCAATATGAGGGAGAAACCCTGTGTATTCTGAACCAGGATCAGTCAATATGAGGGATAAACCCAGTGTATTCTGGACCAGGATCAGTCAATATGAGGGATAAACCCTGTGTATTCTGAACCAGGATCAGTCAATATGGGGGAGAAACCCTGTGTATTCTGGACCAGGATCAGGTATCAGTCAATATGAGGAGGGAGAAACCCTGTGTATTCTGGACCAGGATCAGGTATCAGTCAATATGAGGAGGGAGAAACCCTGTGTATTCTGGACCAGGATCAGTCAATATGGGGAGGGAGAAACCCTGTGTATTCTGAACCAGGATCAGTCAATATGAGGGAGAAACCGTGTGTATTCTGGACCAGGATCAGTGAATATGGGGAGGGGGGAACCCTGTGTATTCTGAACCAGGATCAGGTATCAGTCAATATGGGAGGGAGAAACATTGTTATTCTGAACCAGGATCAGGTATCAGTCAATATGGGGAGAGAGAAACCCTGTGTATTCTGAACCAGGATCAGGTATCAGTCAATATGGGAGGGAGAACCCCTGTTTATTCTGAACCAGTATCAGGTATCAGTCAATATGAGGGAGAAACCCTGTGTGTTCTGAACCAGGATCAGTCAGTATGAGGGAGAAACCCTGTGTATTCTGAACCAGGATCAGTCAATATGGGAGGGAGAAACCCTGTGTATTCTGAACCAGGATCAGTCAATATGAGGGCGAAACCCTGTGTATTCTGAACCAGGATCAGTCAATATGAGGGAGAAACCCTGTGTATTCTGAACCAGGATCAGTCAATATGGGGAGGGAGAAACTCTGTGTATTCTGGACCAGGATCAGTCAATATGGGAGGGAGAAACCCTTTGTATTCTGGACCAGGATCAGTCAATATGAGGGAGAAACCCTGTGTATTCTGAACCAGGATCAGTCAATATGAGGGAGAAACCCTGTGTATTCTGAACCAGGATCAGTCAATATGGGGAGGGAGAAACTCTGTGTATTCTGGACCAGGATCAGTCAATATGGGAGGGAGAAACCCTGTGTATTCTGAACAAGGATCAGTCAATATGAGGGAGAAACGCTGTGTATTCTGGACCAGGATCAGTCAATATGAGGGATAAACCCAGTGTATTCTGAACCAGGATCAGTCAATATGGGGGAGAAACCGTGTTTATTCTGGACCAGGTTCAGGCAATATGAGGGAGAAACCCTGTGTATTCTGGACCAGGATCAGTCAATATGAGGAGGGAGAAACCCTGTGTATTCTGAACCAGGATCAGGTATCAGTCAATATGGGGAGGGAGAAACCCTGTGTATTCTGGACCAGGATCAGGTATCAGTCAATATGAGGAGGGAGAAACCCTGTGTATTCTGGACCAGGATCAGTCAATATGAGGAGGGAGAAACCCTGTGTATTCTGGACCAGGATCAGTCAATATGAGGAGGGAGAAACCCTGTGTATTCTGAACCAGGATCAGGTATCAGTCAATATGAGGAGGGAGAAACCCTGTGTATTCTGGACCAGGATCAGTCAATATGGGGAGGGAGAAACCCTGTGTATTCTGAACAAGGTTCAGTCAATATGAGGGAGAAACGCTGTGTATTCTGGACCAGGATCAGTCAATATGAGGGATAAACCCAGTGTATTCTGAACCAGGATCAGTCAATATGAGGAGGGAGAAACCCTGTGTATTCTGAACCAGGATCAGGTATCAGTCAATATGAGGAGGGATAAACCCAGTGTATTCTGGACCAGGATCAGTCAATATGGGGAGGGAGAAACCCTGTGTATTCTGAACCAGGATCAGTCAGTATGGGGAGGGAGAAACCCTGTGTATTCTGAACCAGGATCAGTCAATATGAGGGAGAAACCGTGTGTATTCTGGACCAGGATCAGTGAATATGGGGAGGGGGGAACCCTGTGTATTCTGAACCAGGATCAGGTATCAGTCAATATGGGAGGGAGAAACATTGTTATTCTGAACCAGGATCAGGTATCAGTCAATATGGGGAGGGAGAAACCCTGTGTATTCTGAACCAGGATCAGGTATCAGTCAATATGGGAGGGAGAAACCCTGTTTATTCTGAACCAGTATCAGGTATCAGTCAATATGAGGAGGGAGAAACCCTGTGTGTTCTGAACCAGGATCAGTCAGTATGAGGGAGAAACCCTGTGTATTCTGAACCAGGATCAGTCAATATGGGGAGGGAGAAACCCTGTGTATTCTGAACCAGGATCAGTCAATATGAGGGAGAAACCCTGTGTATTCTGGACCAGGATCAGTCAATATGAGGAGGGAGAAACCCTGTGTATTCTGAACCAGGATCAGGTATCAGTCAATATGGGGAGGGAGAAACCCTGTGTATTCTGGACCAGGATCAGGTATCAGTCAATATGAGGAGGGAGAAACCCTGTGTATTCTGGACCAGGTTCAGGCAATATGAGGAGGGAGAAACCCTGTGTATTCTGGACCAGGATCAGTCAATATGAGGAGGGAGAAACCCTGTGTATTCTGGACCAGGATCAGTCAATATGAGGAGGGAGAAACCCTGTGTATTCTGAACCAGGATCAGGTATCAGTCAATATGAGGAGGGAGAAACCCTGTGTATTCTGGACCAGGATCAGTCAATATGAGGGAGAAACGCTGTGTATTCTGGACCAGGATCAGTCAATATGAGGGAGAAACCCTGTGTATTCTGGACCAGGATCAGGTATCAGTCAATATGAGGAGGGAGAAACCCTGTGTATTCTGGACAAGGATCAGTCAATATGGGGAGGGAGAAACCCTGTGTATTCTGAACCAGGATCAGTCAATATGAGGGAGAAACCGTGTGTATTCTGGACCAGGATCAGTGAATATGGGGAGGGGGGAACCCTGTGTATTCTGAACCAGGATCAGGTATCAGTCAATATGGGAGGGAGAAACATTGTTATTCTGAACCAGGATCAGGTATCAGTCAATATGGGGAGGGAGAAACCCTGTGTATTCTGAACCAGGATCAGGTATCAGTCAATATGGGAGGGAGAAACCCTGTTTATTCTGAACCAGGATCAGGTATCAGTCAATATGAGGGAGAAACCCTGTGTGTTCTGAACCAGGATCAGTCAGTATGAGGGAGAAACCCTGTGTATTCTGAACCAGGATCAGTCAATATGAGGGATAAACCCCGTGTATTCTGAACCAGGATCAGTCAATATGGGGGAGAAACCCTGTGTATTCTGGACCAGGATCAGTCAATATGGGGGAGAAACCCTGTGTATTCTGAACCAGGATCAGTCAATATGGGGAGGGAGAAACCCTGTGTATTCTGAACCAGGATCAGTCAATATGAGGGAGAAACCGTGTGTATTCTGGACCAGGTTCAGTCAATATGAGGAGGGAGAAACCCTGTGTATTCTGAACCAGGATCAGGTATCAGTCAATATGGTGAGGGAGAAACCCTGTGTATTCTGGACCAGGATCAGGTATCAGTCAATATGAGGAGGGAGAAACCCTGTGTATTCTGGACCAGGTTCAGGCAATATGAGGAGGGAGAAACCCTGTGTATTCTGGACCAGGATCAGTCAATATGAGGAGGGAGAAACCCTGTGTATTCTGGACCAGGATCAGTCAATATGAGGAGGGAGAAACCCTGTGTATTCTGAACCAGGATCAGGTATCAGTCAATATGAGGAGGGAGAAACCCTGTGTATTCTGGACCAGGATCAGTCAATATGGGGAGGGAGAAACCCTGTGTATTCTGGACCAGGATCAGTCAATATGAGGGAGAAACCCTGTGTATTCTGAACCAGGATCAGTCAATATGAGGGATAAACCCAGTGTATTCTGGACCAGGATCAGTCAATATGAGGGATAAACCCTGTGTATTCTGAACCAGGATCAGTCAATATGGGGGAGAAACCCTGTGTATTCTGGACCAGGATCAGGTATCAGTCAATATGAGGAGGGAGAAACCCTGTGTATTCTGGACCAGGATCAGGTATCAGTCAATATGAGGAGGGAGAAACCCTGTGTATTCTGGACCAGGATCAGTCAATATGGGGAGGGAGAAACCCTGTGTATTCTGAACCAGGATCAGTCAATATGAGGGAGAAACCGTGTGTATTCTGGACCAGGATCAGTGAATATGGGGAGGGGGGAACCCTGTGTATTCTGAACCAGGATCAGGTATCAGTCAATATGGGGAGAGAGAAACCCTGTGTATTCTGAACCAGGATCAGGTATCAGTCAATATGGGAGGGAGAAACCCTGTTTATTCTGAACCAGTATCAGGTATCAGTCAATATGAGGGAGAAACCCTGTGTGTTCTGAACCAGGATCAGTCAGTATGAGGGAGAAACCCTGTGTTTTCTGAACCAGGATCAGTCAATATGGGGAGGGAGAAACCCTGTGTATTCTGAACCAGGATCAGTCAATATGAGGGAGAAACCCTGTGTATTCTGAACCAGGATCAGTCAATATGGGGAGGGAGAAACTCTGTGTATTCTGGACCAGGATCAGTCAATATGGGAGGGAGAAACCCTGTGTATTCTGGACCAGGATCAGTCAATATGAGGGAGAAACCCTGTGTATTCTGAACCAGGATCAGTCAATATGGGGAGGGAGAAACCCTGTGTATTCTGAACCAGGATCAGGTATCAGTCAATATGGGAGGGAGAAACCCTGTTTATTCTGAACCAGTATCAGGTATCAGTCAATATGAGGGAGAAACCCTGTGTGTTCTGAACCAGGATCAGTCAGTATGAGGGAGAAACCCTGTGTATTCTGAACCAGGATCAGTCAATATGGGGAGGGAGAAACCCTGTGTATTCTGAACCAGGATCAGTCAATATGAGGGAGAAACCCTGTGTATTCTGAACCAGGATCAGTCAATATGAGGGAGAAACCCTGTGTATTCTGAACCAGGATCAGTCAATATGGGGAGGGAGAAACTCTGTGTATTCTGGACCAGGATCAGTCAATATGGGAGGGAGAAACCCTGTGTATTCTGGACCAGGATCAGTCAATATGAGGGAGAAACCCTGTGTATTCTGAAACCAGGATCAGTCAATATGGGGGGGAGAAACCCTGTGTATTCTGAACCAGGATCAGGTATCAGTCAATATGGGAGGGAGAAACCCTGTTTATTCTGGAGGATCAGGTATCAGTCAATATGAGGGAGAAACCCTGAAACCCTGGATCATTCTGAGGAGAAACCCTGTGTATTCTGAACCAGGATCAGTCAATATGGGGAGGGAGAAACCATGTGTATTCTGAACCAGGATCAGTCAATATGGGGAGGGAGAAACCCTGTGTATTCTGAACCAGGATCAGTCAATATGGGAGGGAGAAATCCTGTGTATTCTGGAACAGGATCAGGTATCAGTCAATATGGGGAGGGAGAAACTCTGTGTATTCTGGACCAGGATCAGTCAATATGAGGGAGAAACCCTGTGTATTCTGAACCAGGATCAGTCAATATGAGGGAGAAACCCTGTGTATTCTGGACCAGGATCAGTCAATATGGGAGGGAGAAACCCTGTGCATTCTGGACCAGGATCAGTCAATATGAGGGAGAAACCCTGTGTATTCTGAACAAGGATCAGTCAATATGAGGGAGAAACGCTGTGTATTCTGGACCAGGATCAGTCAATATGAGGGATAAACCCTGTGTATTCTGAACCAGGATCAGTCAATATGGGAGAGAAACCTTGTGTATTCTGGACCAGGATCAGTCAATATGAGAGAGAAACCATGTGTATTCTGAACCAGGATCAGGTATCAGTCAATATGAGGAGGGAGAAACCCTGTGTATTCTGGACCAGGATCAGTCAATATGGGGAGGAGAAACCCTGTGTATTCTGAACCAGGATCAGTCAATATGAGGAGAACCGTGTGTATTCTGGACCAGGATCAGTGAATATGGGGAGGGGGGAACCCTGTGTATTCTGAACCAGGATCAGGTATCAGTCAATATGGGAGGGAGAAACCTTGTTTATTCTGAACCAGGATCAGGTATCAGTCAATATGGGGAGGGAGAAACCCTGTGTATTCTGAACCAGGATCAGGTATCAGTCAATATGGGAGGGAGAAACCCTGTTTATTCTGAACCAGTATCAGGTATCAGTCAATATGAGGGAGAAACCCTGTGTATTCTGGACCAGGCTCAGTCAATATGAGGGAGAAACCCTGTGTATTCTGAACCAGGATCAGTCAATATGGGGAGGGAGAAACCCTGTGTATTCTGGACCAGGATCAGGTATCAGTCAATATGGGAGGGAGAAACCCTGTGTATTCTGAACCAGGACCAGGATCAGTCAATATGGGGAGGGAGAAACCCTGTGTATTCTGAACCAGGACCAGGATCAGTCAATATGGGAGGGAGAAACCCTGTGTATTCTGCACCAGGATCAGTCAATATGGGGAGGGAGAAACCCTGTTTATTCTGCACCAGGATTAGTCAATATGAGGGAGAAACCCTTTGTATTCTGGACCAGGATCAGTCAACATGAGGGAGAAACCCTGTGTATTCTGGACCAGGATCAGTCAATATGGGGAAGGAGAAACCCTGTGTATTCTGGACCAGGATCAGGTATCAGTCAATATGGGGAGGGAGAAACCCTGTGTATTCTGAACCAGGATCAGTCAATATGAGGGAGAAACCCTGTGTATTCTGGACCAGGATCAGGTATCAGTCAATATGGGAGGGAGAAATCCTGTGTATTCTGGAACAGGATCAGGTATCAGTCAATATGGGAGAGAGAAACCCTGTGTATTCTGGACCAGGATCAGTCAATATGAGGGAGAAACCCTGTGTGTTCTGAACCAGGATCAGTCAATATGGGAGGGAGAAACCCTGTGTATTCTGGACCAGGATCAGTCAATATGGGAGGGAGAAACCCTGTGTATTCTGGACCAGGATCAGGTATCAGTCAATATGGGAGGGAGAAACCCTGTGTATTCTGAACCAGGATCAGGTATCAGTCAATATGGGAGGGAGAAACCCTGTGTATTCTGGACCAGGATCAGGTATCAGTCAATATGGGAGGGAGAAACCCTGTGTATTCTGAACCAGGACCAGGATCAGTCAATATGGGGAGGGAGAAACCCTGTGTATTCTGAACCAGGACCAGGATCAGTCAATATGGGAGGGAGAAACCCTGTGTATTCTGCACCAGGATCAGTCAATATGGGGAGGGAGAAACCCTGTGTATTCTGGACCAGGATCAGTCAATATGAGGGAGAAACCCTGTGTATTCTGAACCAGGATCAGTCAATATGGGGAGGGAGAAACCCTGTGTATTCTGGACCAGGATCAGGTATCAGTCAATATGGGGAGGGAGAAACCCTGTGTATTCTGGACCAGGATCAGGTATCAGTCAATATGGGAGGGAGAAACCCTGTGTATTCTGAACCAGGATCAGTCAATATGGGGAGGGAGAAACCCTGTGTATTCTGGACCAGGATCAGGTATCAGTCAATATGGGAGGGAGAAACCCTGTGTATTCTGAACCAGGATCAGGTATAAGTCAATATGGGAGGGAGAAGCCCTGTGTATTCTGAATCAGGATCAGGTATCAGTCAATATGGGAGGGAGAAACCCTGTGTATTCTGGACCAGGATCAGTCAATATGAGGAGGGAGAAACCCTGTGTATTCTGGACCAGGATCAGTCAATATGAGGAGTGAGAAACCCTGTGTATTCTGGACCAGGATCAGTCAATATGGGGAGGGAGAAACCCTGTGTATTCTGGACCAGGATCAGTCAATATGAGGAGTGAGAAACCCTGTGTATTCTGGACCAGGATCAGTCAATATGAGGGAGAAACCCTGTGTGTTCTGAACCAGGATCAGTCAATATGGGAGGGAGAAACCCTGTGTATTCTGTACCAGGATCAGTCAATATGGGGAGGGAGAAACCCTGTTTATTCTGCACCAGGATTAGTCAATATGAGGGAGAAACCCTTTGTATTCTGGACCAGGATCAGTCAACATGAGGGAGAAACCCTGTGTATTCTGGACCAGGATCAGTCAATATGGGGAGGGAGAAACCCTGTGTATTCTGGACCAGGATTAGTCAATATGAGGAGTGAGAAACCCTGTGTATTCTGGACCAGGATCAGTCAATATGGGAGGGAGAAACCCTGTGTATTCTGTACCAGGATCAGTCAATATGGGGAGGGAGAAACCCTGTTTATTCTGCACCAGGATTAGTCAATATGAGGGAGAAACCCTTTGTATTCTGGACCAGGATCAGGTATCAATCAATATGGGAGGGAGAAACCCTGTGTATTCTGCACCAGGATCAGACAATATGGGGAGGGAGAAACCCTGTTTATTCTGCACCAGGATTAGTCAATATGAGGGAGAAACCCTTTGTATTCTGGACCAGGATCAGTCAACATGAGGGAGAAACCCTGTGTATTCTGGACCAGGATCAGTCAATATGGGGAAGGAGAAACCCTTTGTATTCTGGACCAGGATCAGGTATCAGTCAATATGGGGAGGGAGAAACCCTGTGTATTCTGGACCAGGATCAGTCAATATGGGGAGGGAGAAACCCTGTGTATTCTGGACCAGGATCAGTCAATATGAGGAGGGAGAAACCCTGTGTATGCTGAACCAGGATCAGGTATCAGTCAATATGGGGAGGTAGAAACCCTGTGTATTCTGGACCAGGATCAGTCAATATGAGGTAGAAACCCCGTGTATTCTGAACCAGGACCAGTCAATATGAGGGAGAAACCCTGTGTATTCTGGACCAGGATCAGTCAATATGAGGGAGAAACCCTGTGTATTCTGGACCAGGATCAGTCAATATGAGGGAGAAACCCTGTGTATTCTGGACCAGGATCAGTCAATATGAGGAGGGAGGATCCCTGTGTATTCTGGACCAGGATCAGTCAATATGGGGAGGGAGAAACCCTGTGTATTCTGGACCAGGATCAGTCAATATGAGGAGGGAGAAACCCTGTGTATTCTGGACCAGGATCAGTCAATATGGGGAGGGAGAAACCCTGTGTATTCTGAACCAGGATCAGTCAATATGAGGAGTGAGAAACCCTGTGTATTCTGAACCAGGATCAGTCAATATGGGGAGGGAGAAACCCTGTGTATTCTGAACCAGGATCAGTTAATATGGGGAGGGAGAAACCCTGTGTATTCTGAACCAGGATCAGTCAATATGAGGAGTGAGAAACCCTGTGTATTCTGAACAAGGATCAGTCAATATGGGGAGGGAGAAACCCTGTGTATTCTGAACCAGGATAAGTCAATATGAGGGAGATCCCCTGTGTGTTCTGAACCAGGATCAGTCAATATGGGAGGGAGAAACCCTGTGTATTCTGGACCAGGATCAGGTATCAGTCAATATGGGAGGGAGAAACCCTGTGTATTCTGGACCAGGATCAGGTATCAGTCAATATGGGGAGGGAGAATCCCTGTGTATTCTGGACCAGGATCAGGTATCAGTCAATATGGGAGGGAGAAACCCTGTGTATTCTGAACCAGGATCAGGTATCAGTCAATATGGGAGGGAGAAACCCTGTGTATTCTGGACCAGGATCAGGTATCAGTCAATATGGGAGGGAGAAACCCTGTGTATTCTGGACCAGGATCAGTCAATATGAGGAGGGAGAAACCCTGTGTATTCTGGACCAGGATCAGTCAATATGAGGGAGAAACCCTGTGTATTCTGAACCAGGATCAGTCAATATGGGAGGAGAAACCCTGTGTATTCTGGACCAGGATCAGTCAATATGAGGAGTGAGAAACCCTGTGTATTCTGGACCAGGATCAGTCAATATGAGGGAGAAACCCTGTGTATTCTGAACCAGGATCAGTCAATATGGGGAGGGAGAAACCCTGTGTATTCTGGACCAGGATCAGTCAATATGAGGGAGAAACCCTGTGTATTCTGAACCAGGATCAGTCAATATGGGGAGGGAGAAACCCTGTGTATTCTGGACCAGGATCAGGTATCAGTCAATATGGGGAGGGAGAAACCCTGTGTATTCTGGACCAGGATCAGGTGTCAGTCAATATGGGAGGGAGAAACCCTGTGTATTCTGAAGCAGGATCAGGTATAAGTCAATATGGGAGGGAGAAGCCCTGTGTATTCTGAATCAGGATCAGGTATCAGTCAATATGGGAGGGAGAAACCCTGTGTATTCTGGACCAGGATCAGTCAATATGAGGAGGGAGAAACCCTGTGTATTCTGGACCAGGATCAGTCAATATGAGGAGTGAGAAACCCTGTGTATTCTGGACCAGGATCAGTCAATATGGGAGGGAGAAACCCTGTGTATTCTGGACCAGGATCAGTCAATATGAGGAGGGAGAAACCCTGTGTATTCTGGACCAGGATCAGTCAATATGAGGGAGAAACCCTGTGTGTTCTGAACCAGGATCAGTCAATATGGGAGGGAGAAACCCTGTGTATTCTGTACCAGGATCAGTCAATATGGGGAGGGAGAAACCCTGTTTATTCTGCACCAGGATTAGTCAATATGAGGGAGAAACCCTTTGTATTCTGGACCAGGATCAGTCAACATGAGGGAGAAACCCTGTGTATCACCAGGATCAATATGGGGAGGGAGAAACCCTGTGTATTCTGGACCAGGATCAGTCAATATGAGGAGTGAGAAACCCTGTGTATTCTGGACCAGGATCAGTCAATATGAGGGAGAAACCCTGTGTGTTCTGAACCAGGATCAGTCAATATGGGAGGGAGAAACCCTGTGTATTCTGTACCAGGATCAGTCAATATGGGGAGGGAGAAACCCTGTTTATTCTGCACCAGGATTAGTCAATATGGGGAGGGAGAAACCCTGTGTATTCTGGACCAGGATCAGTCAATATGGGGAGGGAGAAACCCTGTGTATTCTGGACCAGGATCAGTCAATATGAGGAGTGAGAAACCCTGTGTATTCTGGACCAGGATCAGTCAATATGAGGGAGAAACCCTGTGTGTTCTGAACCAGGATCAGTCAATATGGGAGGGAGAAACCCTGTGTATTCTGTACCAGGATCAGTCAATATGGGGAGGGAGAAACCCTGTTTATTCTGCACCAGGATTAGTCAATATGAGGGAGAAACCCTTTGTATTCTGGACCAGGATCAGGTATCAATCAATATGGGAGGGAGAAACCCTGTGTATTCTGCACCAGGATCAGACAATATGGGGAGGGAGAAACCCTGTTTATTCTGCACCAGGATTAGTCAATATGAGGGAGAAACCCTTTGTATTCTGGACCAGGATCAGTCAACATGAGGGAGAAACCCTGTGTATTCTGGACCAGGATCAGTCAATATGGGGAAGGAGAAACCCTTTGTATTCTGGACCAGGATCAGGTATCAGTCAATAAGGGGAGGGAGAAACCCTGTGTATTCTGGACCAGGTATCAGTCAATATGGGGAGGGAGAAACCCTGTGTATTCTGGACCAGGATCAGTCAATATGAGGAGGGAGAAACCCTGTGTATGCTGAACCAGGATCAGGTATCAGTCAATATGGGGAGGTAGAAACCCTGTGTATTCTGGACCAGGATCAGTCAATATGGGAGGGAGAAACCCTGTGTATTCTGGACCAGGATCAGTCAATATGAGGAGGGAGAAACCCTGTGTATTCTGGACCAGGATCAGTCAATATGAGGGAGAAACCCTGTGTATTCTGGACCAGGATCAGTCAATATGAGGGAGAAACCCTGTGTATTCTGGACCAGGATCAGTCAATATGAGGAGGGAGGATCCCTGTGTATTCTGGACCAGGATCAGTCAATATGGGGAGGGAGAAACCCTGTGTATTCTGGACCAGGATCAGTCAATATGAGGAGGGAGAAACCCTGTGTATTCTGGACCAGGATCAGTCAATATGGGGAGGGAGAAACCCTGTGTATTCTGAACCAGGATCAGTCAATATGAGGAGTGAGAAACCCTGTGTATTCTGAACCAGGATCAGTCAATATGGGGAGGGAGAAACCCTGTGTATTCTGAACCAGGATCAGTTAATATGGGGAGGGAGAAACCCTGTGTATTCTGAACCAGGATCAGGTATCAGTCAATATGGGGAGGGAGAAACCCTGTGTATTCTGAACCAGGATAAGTCAATATGAGGGAGATCCCCTGTGTGTTCTGAACCAGGATCAGTCAATATGGGAGGGAGAAACCCTGTGTATTCTGGACCAGGATCAGGTATCAGTCAATATGGTTGGGAGAAACCCTGTGTATTCTGGACCAGGATCAGGTATCAGTCAATATGGGGAGGGAGAATCCCTGTGTATTCTGGACCAGGATCAGGTATCAGTCAATATGGGAGGGAGAAACCCTGTGTATTCTGGACCAGGATCAGGTATCAGTCAATATGGGGAGGGAGAAACCCTGTGTATTCTGGACCAGGATCAGGTATCAGTCAATATGGGAGGGAGAAACCCTGTGTATTCTGAACCAGGATCAGGTATCAGTCAATATGGGAGGGAGAAACCCTGTGTATTCTGGACCAGGATCAGTCAATATGAGGAGGGAGAAACCCTGTGTATTCTGGACCAGGATCAGTCAATATGAGGAGGAGAAACCCTGTGTATTCTGGACCAGGATCAGTCAATATTGGGAGGGAGAAACCCTGTGTATTCTGGACCAGGATCAGTCAATATGAGGAGTGAGAAACCCTGTGTATTCTGGACCAGGATCAGTCAATATGAGGGAGAAACCCTGTGTGTTCTGAACCAGGATCAGTCAATATGGGGAGGGAGAAACCCTGTGTATTCTGAACCAGGACCAGGATCAGTCAATATGGGGAGGGAGAAACCCTGTGTATTCTGGACCAGGATCAGTCAATATGGGGAGGGAGAAACCCTGTGTATTCTGGACCAGGATCAGGTATCAGTCAATATGGGAGGGAGAAACCCTGTGTATTCTGAACCAGGACCAGGATCAGTCAATATGGGGAGGGAGAAACCCTGTGTATTCTGAACCAGGACCAGGATCAGTCAATATGGGAGGGAGAAACCCTGTGTATTCTGCACCAGGATCAGTCAATATGGGGAGGGAGAAACCCTGTTTATTCTGCACCAGGATTAGTCAATATGAGGGAGAAACCCTTTGTATTCTGGACCAGGATCAGTCAACATGAGGGAGAAACCCTGTGTATTCTGGACCAGGATCAGTCAATATGGGGAAGGAGAAACCCTGTGTATTCTGGACCAGGATCAGGTATCAGTCAATATGGGGAGGGAGAAACCCTGTGTATTCTGAACCAGGATCAGTCAATATGAGGGAGAAACCCTGTGTATTCTGGACCAGGATCAGGTATCAGTCAATATGGGAGGGAGAAACCCTGTGTATTCTGGAACAGGATCAGGTATCAGTCAATATGGGAGGAGAAACCCTGTGTATTCTGGACCAGGATCAGTCAATATGAGGGAGAAACCCTGTGTGTTCTGAACCAGGATCAGTCAATATGGGAGGGAGAAACCCTGTGTATTCTGGACCAGGATCAGTCAATATGGGAGGAGAAACCCTGTGTATTCTGGACCAGGATCAGGTATCAGTCAATATGGGAGGGAGAAACCCTGTGTATTCTGGACCAGGATCAGTCAATATGGGGAGGGAGAAACCCTGTGTATTCTGGACCAGGATCAGGTATCAGTCAATATGGGAGGGAGAAACCCTGTGTATTCTGAACCAGGACCAGGATCAGTCAATATGGGGAGGGAGAAACCCTGTGTATTCTGAACCAGGACCAGGATCAGTCAATATGGGAGGGAGAAACCCTGTGTATTCTGGACCAGGATCAGTCAATATGGGGAGGGAGAAACCCTGTGTATTCTGGACCAGGATCAGTCAATATGAGGGAGAAACCCTGTGTATTCTGGACCAGGATCAGTCAATATGGGGAGGAGAAACCCTGTGTATTCTGGACCAGGATCAGGTATCAGTCAATATGGGGAGGGAGAAACCCTGTGTATTCTGGACCAGGATCAGGTATAAGTCAATATGGGAGGGAGAAGCCCTGTGTATTCTGAACCAGGATCAGTCATCAGTCAATATGGGAGGGAGAAACCCTGTGTATTCTGGACCAGGATCAGGTATCAGTCAATATGGGAGGGAGAAACCCTGTGTATTCTGAACCAGGACCAGGATCAGTCAATATGGGGAGGGAGAAACCCTGTGTATTCTGTACCAGGATCAGTCAATATGGGGAGGGAGAAACCCTGTGTATTCTGGACCAGGATCAGTCAATATGGGGAGGGAGAAACCCTGTGTATTCTGGACCAGGATCAGTCAATATGAGGGAGAAACCCTGTGTATTCTGGACCAGGATCAGTCAATATGGGGAGGGAGAAACCCTGTGTATTCTGGACCAGGATCAGGTATCAGTCAATATGGGGAGGGAGAAACCCTGTGTATTCTGGACCAGGATCAGGTATCAGTCAATATGGGAGGGAGAAACCCTGTGTATTCTGTGGATCAGGTTCTGGGAGGGAGAAACCCTGTGTATTCTGGAACCAGGATCAGTCAATATGGGGAGGGAGAAACCCTGTGTATTCTGGACCAGGATCAGGTATCAGTCAATATGGGAGGGAGAAACCCTGTGTATTCTGAACCAGGATCAGGTATCAGTCAATATGGGAGGGAGAAACCCTGTGTATTCTGGACCAGGATCAGTCAATATGGGAGGGAGAAACCCTGTGTATTCTGGACCAGGATCAGTCAATATGAGGAGGGAGAAACCCTGTGTATTCTGGACCAGGATCAGTCAATATGAGAGAGAAACCCTGTGTATTCTGGACCAGGATCAGTCAATATGGGGAGGGAGAAACCCTGTGTATTCTGGACCAGGATCAGTCAATATGGGAGGGAGAAACCCTGTGTATTCTGGACCAGGATCAGTCAATATGAGGGAGAAACCCTGTGTGTTCTGAACCAGGATCAGTCAATATGGGAGGGAGAAACCCTGTGTATTCTGGACCAGGATCAGTCAATATGGGGAGGGAGAAACCCTGTTTATTCTGGACCAGGATCAGTCAATATGAGGGAGAAACCCTGTGTATTCTGGACCAGGATCAGTCAATATGAGGGAGAAACCCTGTGTATTCTGGACCAGGATCAGTCAATATGGGGAGGGAGAAACCCTGTGTATTCTGGACCAGGATCAGTCAATATGAGGAGAGAGAAACCCTGTGTATTCTGGACCAGGAGTCAATATGGGGAGAAACCCTGTGTATTCTGAACCAGGATCAGTCAATATGGGAGGGAGAAACCCTGTGTATTCTGTACCAGGATCAGTCAATATGGGGAGGGAGAAACCCTGTTTATTCTGCACCAGGATTAGTCAATATGAGGGAGAAACCCTTTGTATTCTGGACCAGGATCAGGTATCAATCAATATGGGAGGGAGAAACCCTGTGTATTCTGCACCAGGATCAATCAATATGGGGAGGGAGAAACCCTGTTTATTCTGCACCAGGATTAGTCAATATGAGGGAGAAACCCTGTGTATTCTGGACCAGGATCAGTCAATATGAGGGAGAAACCCTGTGTATTCTGGACCAGGATCAGTCAATATGGGGAGGGAGAAACCCTGTGTATTCTGGACCAGGATCAGGTATCAGTCAATATGGGAGGGAGAAACCCTGTGTATTCTGGACCAGGATCAGTCAATATGGGGAGGGAGAAACCCTGTGTATTCTGGACCAGGATCAGTCAATATGAGGAGGGAGAAACCCTGTGTATTCTGGACCAGGATCAGGTATCAGTCAATATGGGGAGGGAGAAACCCTGTGTATTCTGGACCAGGATCAGTCAATATGAGGTAGAAACCCCGTGTATTCTGAACCAGGACCAGTCAATATGAGGGAGAAACCCTGTGTATTCTGGACCAGGATCAGTCAAGTCAATATGGGAGGGAGAAACCCTGTGTATTCTGGACCAGGATCAGTCAATATGAGGAGGGAGAAACCCAGGATCAGTCAATATGGGGAGGGAGAAACCCTGTGTATTCTGGACCAGGATCAGTCAATATGGGGAGGGAGAAACCCTGTGTATTCTGGACCAGGATCAGTCAATATGGGGAGGGAGAAACCCTGTGTATTCTGAACCAGGATCAGTCAATATGAGGAGGGAGAAACCCTGTGTATTCTGAACCAGGATCAGTCAATATGGGGAGGGAGAAACCCTGTGTATTCTGGACCAGGATCAGTCAATATGAGGAGAGAAACCCTGTGTATTCTGGAACAGGATCAGTCAATATGGGGAGGAGAAACCCTGTGTATTCTGAACCAGGATCAGGTCCCTGTCAGGATCAGTCATATGGGAGGGAGAAACCCTGTGTATTCTGGACCAGGATCAGGTATCAGTCAATATGGGAGGGAGAAACCCTGTGTATTCTGGACCAGGATCAGTCAAATATGGGGAGGGAGAAACCCTGTGTATTCTGGACCAGGATCAGTCAATATGGGAGGGAGAAACCCTGTGTATTCTGGACCAGGATCAGTCAATATGGGAGGGAGAACCCTGTGTATTCTGAACCAGGATCAGGTATCAGTCAATATGGGAGGGAGAAACCCTGTGTATTCTGGACCAGGATCAGTCAATATGGGAGGGAGAAACCCTGTGTATTCTGGACCAGGATCATTCTGGGGAGAAGGATCCAGGATCAGTCAATATTGGGAGGGAGAAACCCTGTGTATTCTGGACCAGGATCAGTCAATATGAGGAGGAGAAACCCTGTGTATTCTGGACCAGGATCAGTCAATATGAGGGAGAAACCCTGTGTATTCTGAACCAGGATCAGTCAATATGGGGAGGAGAAACCCTGTGTATTCTGGACCAGGATCAGTCAATATGGGAGGAGAAACCCTGTGTATTCTGGACCAGGATCAGTCAATATGGGGAGGGAGAAACCCTGTGTATTCTGGACCAGGATCAGGTATCAGTCAATATGGGGAGGGAGAAACCCTGTGTATTCTGGACCAGGATCAGTGTCAGTCAATATGGGAGGGAGAAACCCTGTGTATTCTGAACCAGGATCAGTCAATATGGGAGAGGAGAAACCCTGTGTATTCTGAACCAGGATCAGGTATCAGTCAATATGGGAGGGAGAAACCCTGTGTATTCTGGACCAGGATCATTCAATATGAGGAGGAGAAACCCTGTGTATTCTGGACCAGGATCAGTCAATATGAGGAGAAGAAACCCTGTGTATTCTGGACCAGGATCAGTCAATATGGGGAGGGAGAAACCCTGTGTATTCTGGACCAGGATCAGGTATCAGTCAATATGAGAGGGAGAAACCCTGTGTATTCTGCACCAGGATCAGTCAATATGGGGAGGGAGAAACCCTGTGTATTCTGCAACAGGATTAGTCAATATGAGGGAGAAACCCTGTGTATTCTGGACCAGGATCAGTCAACATGAGGGAGAAACCCTGTGTATTCTGGACCAGGATCAGTCAATATGGGGAGGGAGAAACCCTGTGTATTCTGGACCAGGATCAGTCAATATGAGGAGTGAGAAACCCTGTGTATTCTGGACCAGGATCAGTCAATATGGGAGAAACCCTGTGTATTCTGGACCAGGATCAGTCAATATGAGAGGGAGAAACCCTGTGTATTCTGCACCAGGATCAGTCAATATGGGGAGGGAGAAACCCTGTGTATTCTGCAACAGGATTAGTCAATATGAGGGAGAAACCCTGTGTATTCTGGACCAGGATCAGTCAGCATGAGGGAGAAACCCTGTGTATTCTGGACCAGGATCAGTCAATATGGGGAGGGAGAAACCCTGTGTATTCTGGAACAGGATCAGGTATCAGTCAATATGGGAGGGAGAAACCCTGTGTATTCTGGACCAGGATCAGTCAATATGAGGAGGGAGAAACCCTGTGTATTCTGGACCAGGATCAGTCAATATGAGAGAGAAACCCTGTGTATTCTGGACCAGGATCAGTCAATCAATATGGGAGGAGAAACCCTGTGTATTCTGGACCAGGATCAGTCAATATGGGTAGGGAGAAACCCTGTGTATTCTGAACCAGGATCAGTCAATATGAGGGAGAAACCCTGTGTATTCTGGACCAGGATCAGGTATCAGTCAATATGGGAGAGACAAACCCTGTGTATGCTGAACCAGGATCAGGTATCAGTCAATATGGGATGGAGAAACCCTGTGTATTCTGGACCAGGATCAGTCAATATGAGGGAGAAACCCTGTGTATTCTGAACCAGGATCAGTCAATATGGGAGGGAGAAACCCTGTGTATTCTGAACCAGGATCAGTCAATATGGGGAGGGAGAAACCCTGTGTATTCTGAACCAGGATCAGTCAATATGAGGGAGAAACCCTGTGTATTCTGGACCAGGATCAGTCAATATGGGAGGGAGAAACCCTGTGTATTCTGGACCAGGATCAGTCAATATGAGGGAGAAACCCTGTGTATTCTGGACCAGGTATCAGTCAATATGGGAGGGAGAAACCTTGTGTATTCTGAACCAGGATCAGGTGTCAGTCAATATGGGGAGGGAGAAACCCTGTGTATTCTGGACCAGGATCAGGTATCAGTCAATATGGGAGGGAGAAACCCTGTGTATTCTGGACCAGGATCAGTCAATATGGGAGGGAGAAACCCTGTGTATTCTGGACCAGGATCAGTCAATATGGGGAGGGAGAAACCCTGTGTATTCTGGACCAGGATCAGTCAATATGGGGAGGGAGAAACCCTGTGTATTCTGGACCAGGATCAGTCAATATGAGGGAGAAACCCTGTGTATTCTGAACCAGGATCAGTCAATATGGGGAGGGAGAAACCCTGTGTATTCTGGACCAGGATCAGTCAATATGGGAGGGAGAAACCCTGTATATTCTGGACCAGGATCAGGTATCAGTCAATATGGGGAGTGAGAAACCCTGTGTATTCTGGACCAGGATCAGTCAATATGAAGAGGGAGAAACTCTGTGTGTTCTGAACCAGGATCAGTCAATATGGGAGGGAGAACCCCTGTGTATTCTGAACCAGGATCATTCAATATGGGAGGGAGAAACCCTGTGTGTTCTGGACCAGGATCAGTCAATATGAGGAGGGAGAAACCCTGTGTATTCTGGACCAGGATCAGGTATCAGTCAATATGGGAGGGAGAAACCCTGTGTATTCTGGACCAGGATCAGTTAATATGGGGAGGGAGAAACCCTGTGTATTCTGAACCAGGATCAGTCAATATGAGGAGGGAGCAACCCTGTGTATTCTGAACCAGGATCAGGTATCAGTCAATATGGGGAGGGAGAAACCCTGTGTATTCTGGACCAGGATCAGTTAATATGGGGAGGGAGAAACCCTGTGTATTCTGAACCAGGATCAGGTATCAGTCAATATGGGGAGGGAGAAACCCTGTGTATTCTGTACCAGGATCAGTCAATATGAGGAGGGAGAAACCCTGGGTATTCTGGACCAGGATCAGTGAATATGGGGAGGGAGAAACCCTGTGTATACTGGACCGGGATCAGGTATCAGTCAATATGAGGAGGGAGAAACCCTGTGTATTCTGAACCAGGATCAGGTATCAGTCAATATGAGGAGGGAGAAACCCTGTGTATTCTGGACCAGGATCAGTCAATATGGGGAGGGAGAAACCCTGTGTATTCTGGACCAGGATCAGTCAATATGGGGAGGGAGAAACCCTGTGTATTCTGAACCAGGATCAGGTATCAGTCAATATGGGGAGGGAGAAACCCTGTGTATTCTGGACCAGGATCAGTCAATATGAGGAGGGAGGAACCCTGTGTATTCTGGGCCAGGATCAGTCAATATGAGGGAGAAACCCTGTGTATTCTGGACCAGGATCAGGTATCAGTCAATATGAGGAGGGAGAAACCCTGTGTATTCTGGACCAGGATCAGGTATCAGTCCATATGAGGAGGGAGAAACCCTGTGTATTCTGGACCAGGATCAGTCAATATGTGGAGGGAGGAACCCTGTGTATTCTGGACCAGGATCAGTCAATATGAGGGAGAAACCCTGTGTATTCTGGACCAGGATCAGGTATCAGTCAATATGGGGAGGGAGAAACCCTGTGTATTCTGAACCAGGATCAGATGTCAGTATATGAGGAGGGAGAAACATGTTACTATGGTAACCCCATTACCAGCAGACAGGAAGCAGTATCCGTATCGGCTGGGAATGACAATGAAAGGTGCACATGGTTAAATAACCAGAACACTTCTTCTATGGTTTTATGTAAAGGCTTGTTTATTCTACATGGAGCTGTTACTACAATTGAAAGTTATCAAAACACTTAGTTTAGAATATCTACATAAATTCAACAATTGCATTCTTCTCATATTACTCTGTAGACTACTGACCAAGTCAAAGCTTCCTCTGGCATCTCACCATACATCTGCCTGTAGTTATTGAACTGAATCTACAGGAGGTTTGTTTGTTGTGAATGAGTGGGGAGGAAACAGCTGCAGGCAAGGTTCTGACAGATGGGTGTGTCTTGGTGGTGGCAAGGACGTCAAACCACACCCCCAAGCCAACTCACGTTTGGTTTCTGTCATGGCCGCCAGTATTTCTTCCAGCTGCTTCGTTAATTTATTATCTAGCTGCATTGTATCCAGATCTCCAGGGCCGGTTGTAGCCTTTTGGGGGCCCCACTACCTCACTGCATTGTATCCAGATCTCCAGGGCCGGTTGTAGCCTTTTGGGGGCCCCACTACCTCACTGCATTGTATCCAGATCTACAGGGCCGGTTGTAGCCTTTTGGGGGCCCCACTACCTCACTGCATTGTATCCAGATCTCCAGGGCCGTTTGTAGCCTTTTGGGGGCCCCACTACCTCACTGCATTGTATCCAGATCTACAGGGCCGGTTGTAGCCTTTTGGGGGCCCCACTACCTCACTGCATTGTATCCAGATCTCCAGGGCCGGTTGTAGCCTTTTGGGGGCCCCACTACCTCACTGCAAAATATTTTAGTGCCCCCCCCTCCTGACGTTGGAGAGAAAAAAACATCTTGTTTTAAAGTTTATTTCCTGCAATTCTGTGAACTGTCTTGTGCAAGTTTTAAATTTCCATAATACCTGTTATGTACCTGGTGTCAGCTAGAGATGACGTGCAGGAACATGATGGTATTTGTAGTTTTTCACGATCTCTACTTTGATGCTAATTAGTGTTTTCAAATCTGAGAGTAAATAGAGACAAATATATTGATAAAAAGTCATCTTGTCCAAGAGAGATGTACAGGTTAATAAAATGCCTA
This sequence comes from Oncorhynchus nerka, assembly GCF_034236695.1. Lineage (NCBI taxonomy): Eukaryota > Metazoa > Chordata > Actinopteri > Salmoniformes > Salmonidae > Oncorhynchus > Oncorhynchus nerka. Next base: position 2,506,320 of record NC_088399.1, read on the forward strand.
CGTGAAACACAGACCTTATTTTAAGTGTTTCTAACAATCCCCAATGGGAAGAATGAATGGTGGAAAATAGACTGGAACCATTTCCCTGTTTCACCGCTAGGTTGTATGGGTATTATCACACCTCCAATGTGGGGCTCTATACACAGCATATACAGTTGAAGTCATAAGTTTACATACAATCAGGTTGGAGTCAATAAAAATTATTTTTCAACCACTCCACAAATTCCTTCTTAACAAACTATAGTTTTGGTAAGTCGGTTAGGACATCTACTTTGTGCATGACAAGTAATTTGTCCTATTGTTTCCAAACAGATTATTTCACTTATAATTCACTGTATCACAATTCCAGTGGATCAGAAGTTTACATACACTAAGTTGACTGTGCCTTTAAAACAGCTTGGAAAATTCCAGAAAATGATGTCATGGCTTTAAAAGCTTCTGATAGGCATCAGAGTGTGGAGTGTCCATCACAAAGCCCTGATCTGGAGTGGAGTGTCCATCACAAAGCCCTGACCTGGAGTGGAGTGTCCATCACAAAGCCCTGACCTGGAGTGGAGTGTCCATCACAAAGCCCTGACCTGGAGTGGAGTGTCCATCACAAAGCCCTGACCTGGAGTGGAGTGTCCATCACAAAGCCCTGACCTCAAATTTATAGAACATTTGTGGGCAGAGCTGAAAGTGTACAAGCAAGGAGGCCTTGCAAACCTGACTCGGTTACACCAGCTCTGTCAGGAGGAATGGGCCAAAATTCACCCAATTTATTGTTGGAAGCTTGTAGAAGGCTAACCAAAACATTTGAGCCAAGTTAACCAATTTAAAGGCAATGCTACCAAATACTAATTGAGTGTATGTAAACTTCTGACCCACATTATCTCTACTATTATTCTGACATTTCATGTTCTTAAAATAAAGTGATTTTTACTAGGATTAAATGTCAGGAATTGTGAAAAACTAAGTTTAGATGTATTTGGCTAAGGTGTATGTAAACTTAGTTTTAGTAACGTACTGAGCTGATGGAGGAATTTAGTAACGTACTGGAGGATGAAAGACGACACCTGGGCTGTTTTATGCGACAGATTTAAATGATTGACATGAAAGAGGAGAGGGACACAAATCAGATGAAGGCTGCTGGGAAAAACTTCAAAGCGAAATAATGCAGCAGATGAGAGGAGGAAGATATTTCAGACCAGAGTCTCTCTGAACAGTTAACCCTATGATGACAACGAGTCTCTCTGAACAGTTAACCCTATGATGACAACGAGTCTCTCTGAACAGTTAACCCTATGATGACAACGGACAACTAGTCCCACCAATATTTAGTAAGCATAAATAACTGGTTAACATCAATGACTACAATGCATGTAGTACCCAGTGGTAGTTCAAATACATTAAAATACTACTTAAGTTAAAATACATTAAAGTACTACTTAAGTTAAAATACATTAAAGTACTACTTAAGTTAAAATACATTAAAGTACTACTTAAGTTAAAATACATTAAAGTACTACTTAAGTTAAAATACATTAAAGTACTACTTAAGTCAGTTTTTTGGATATCTGTACTTTACTATTTATATATTATTGGACAATTTTTATTTTTACTTCACTACATTCCTAAAGAAAAGACTTTAAAAAACAAAAACGTTTTACTCCATACATTTTCTTGAATACTTAGCAGGACAGGAACCTGGTCCAATTCGGGCACTTCTCGAGAGACAACCTTTACTTCACTACATTCCTAAAAATAAAATAAATTTAAAGTACTTTTTACTCCATACACTCAAAAGTACTCATTACATTTTGAATGCTTAGCAGGACAGAAACATGGTCTAATTCACACACTTATCAAGACAACATCTCTGATCTGGTGGACTCACTAAACAGAGAACATCCCTGGTCATCCCTACTGCCTCTGATCTGGTGGACTCACTAAACAGAGAACATCCCTGGTCATCCCTACTGCCTCTGATCTGGAGGACCCACTAAACAGAGAACATCCCTGGTCCTCCCTACTGTCTCTGATCTGGAGGACTCACTAAACAGAGAACATCCCTGGTCATCCCCACTGCATCTGATCTGGCAGACTCACTAAACACAAATGTTTCATTTGTAAATGATGTCTGAGTGTTGGAGTGTGACACTGGCAAACTGTCAATGTAATAAAACCGTGCTATCTGCATTTCTTAATGTAAGGAATATTAAATAATTCATACTTTTGTTTTTGATACTTAAGAACATTTAAAACCAAATACTTTTGACTTTTTACTCAAGTAGTATTTTACTGGCTGACTTTCTCTTGAGTTATTTTCTATTAAGATATCTTTACTTTTACAACAGTATGAAATGACTTTTTCCACCACTGAAACTAACGCTAATAGTATTTCACTACAACGTTACTGTTCTCAGCCCAGTTACAGCATGTTGCATAACGTCATCATTCTACCAAGGTGTATCATGAGCTCTAATTCAATTACAAAATGGGAAGGGAAGTTCTAATAATGAGTTGATTCTCTTAGTTGAGCTGACACCCTGTTGTCGTGGAGAAACAGCAATGCCTGGATCTTGAACTAGCCGGGCCAATTGAACGCCCCCCCAGAACCCGAGAAGAAAACAGCTCATATTGATGTTTTGGCGCTGGAGGGAGAGAAAAATATTCCGCAGACTGAGATTCTGAGTTTACAAAAAAGAGCTACTGCGAATTCAGAAACAGAAACGCCGTCAGCGAAATACATGTGGAAAGAATACTAATCTTGTTATTTATTAAAACAATGCTTTCCCAAGCAATGTGGTGCCCCCGCTCATGTTCTGGTGCTTCCAGTTCCCCCCTTTATGATAGAGAATAACAATGACTTAATAATACATTTTAATGCAGATAGTCTTATTAAGAATTGCACATGTCAGTCAAAATATAATATTGCTTTTTACATGTTACACTACACACACACACACACACATTAGGCTGTAAAAATGGTTCTCAATCAAGGTTCTCCTCACCGCATTCACATCAACAGCATGTTGCACCTGGCCATCTTCTTCATTCTCCTCGTCCTCCTCAGCCTCCTCAGATAGGTCCTCCTCAGGTAGGTCCTTCTCATCCTCCCCAGGTAGGTCCTTCTCATCCTCCTCAGGTAGGTCCTCCTCATCCTCCTCAGGTAGGTCCTCCTCATCCTCCTCAGGTAGGTCCTCCTCATCCTCCTCAGGTCCTCCTCATCCTCCTCAGGTCCTCCTCATCCTCCTCAGGTAGGTCCTCCTCATCCTCCTCAGGTAGGTCCTCCTCATCCTCCTCAGGTAGGTCCTCCTCATCCTCCTCAGGTAGGTCCTCCTCATCAGGTAGGTCCTCCTCATCCTCCTCAGGTAGGTCCTTCTCATCCTCCTCAGGTAGGTCCTCCTCATCCTCCTCAGGTAGGTCCTCCTCAGGTAGGTCCTCCTCATCCTCCTCAGGTAGGTCCTCCTCATCCTCCTCAGGTAGCTCGTCTCCTTGTCTCTTGCTGAAGTTATACATAACTGCCACTGTATATAGTGATTGTCAGTGTAGTGTCCATCTTCATGCACCACCTGTAGGGGAGGGAATCTTCCATACTACAAAAACTCTCTCTATGAGATCTATGGGCAGGATATGAGAGGTGGTGTGTTCTCTCTCTATGAGATCTATTGTCAGGTTATGAGAGGTGGTGTGTTCTCTCTCTATGAGATCTCTTGTCAGGATATGAGAGGTGGTGTGTTCTCTCTCTATGAGATCTCTTGTCAGGATATGAGAGGTGGTGTGTTCTCTCTCTATGAGATCTCTTGTCAGGATATGAGAGGTGGTGTGTTCTCTCTCTATGAGATCTATGGTCAGGATATGAGAGGTGGTGTGTTCTCTCTCTATGAGATCTCTTGTCAGGATATGAGAGGTGGTGTGTTCTCTCTCTATGAGATCTATGGTCAGGATATGAGAGGTGGTGTGTTCTCTCTCTATGAGATCTATGGTCAGGATATGAGAGGTGGTGTGTTCTCTCTCTATGAGATCTATTGTCAGGTTATGAGAGGTGGTGTGTTCTCTCTCTATGAGATCTATGGGCAGGATATGAGAGGTGGTGTGTTCTCTCTCTATGAGATCTCTTCTCAGGATATGAGGTGGTGGTGTGTTCTCTCTCTATGAGATCTCGTCAGGATATGAGAGGTGGTGTGTTCTCTCTCTATGAGATCTCGTCAGGTTATGAGAGGTGGTGTGTTCTCTCTCTATGAGATCTCGTCAGGATATGAGGTGGTGGTGTGTTCTCTCTCTATGAGATCTATGGGCAGGATATGAGAGGTGGTGTGTTCTCTCTCTATGAGATCTCGTCAGGATATGAGAGGTGGTGTGTTCTCTATGAGATTTCGTCAGGATATGAGAGGTGGTGTGTTCTCTCTCTATGAGATCTCGTCAGGATATGAGAGGTGGTGTGTTCTCTCTCTATGAGATCTCGTCAGGATATGACTTGGTGGATTGTCTCTCTTCAGGTGTCTGGGGGTTTAAAAGGGGAGTCATAAGGTGACAAGAATATCCATTGTTACCTAGTAAGGGGCATTCATATGCTCCCCTTTCCAGCATTGCACACAGACGACTATTGTCAAAGTATCTGCTGTCATGGGTGGATCCTGGCCGTCTAGCTAGGATGTTGGTGAGCTGACCTTTGACATCACAGACAGCCTGCAGGTTGACGGAGCAGTAGGATGTTGGTGAGCTGACCTTTGACCACACAGACAGCCTGCAGGTTGACGGAGCAGTAGGATGTTGGTGAGCTGACCTTTGACCACACAGACAGCCTGCAGGTTGACGGAGCAGTAGGATGTTGGTGAGCTGACCTTTGACCACACAGACAGCCTGCACGTTGACTGAGGAGTAATCTTTCTGATTACGGAATAGTCCTCCATTCTCACTACCAGGGTTGGGAATAGGAATGTGTGTCCAGTCTATTGCCCATAGTACACCTGGGAATCTAGCTTTCCTGTAAAAATCCAGCTGCTGTTTCCTCTGTAGGACTGAACCTGATGTACTCATTCTTCAGGCCGGCAACAGCACTGGACACTCTGACTACAATCCTGTAGACGGTTGACTTGTGGAGTCCAGAAAGGTCCACATCCATCCACCATCTGGAAACATCCAGTTACATAGAACCGTAGAGCCATCAGGAGCTGAAATAGTAGGGGTACATCCTCGTTCCCGTCGTTCCCACGCTTGGTCCAATCTTTCTTTCCAGTTGCATTACAGATTCCTTGGAGCATCTCCTTGAAAACTCATCATTATCATAAAAAACCTCAACAGGATACAACCCGTCTCGTAATGTTCTCTGAGGAACTCTGTCATTCTGGTCTCTCCACAGTCGATATCCTGTCATTTTATCAGTTCAACCACATCAAATGGCAGTTCAGAATTCATCTTCAATCTAAGTTAATATTCAAGCTTAAAATTACTCTAGGTTTAAAAGTGAAAACTAAAACTTATGATTAGAGGAAGGATTCATTTTAACTAGGGATAATTTAAAAATAGATTTAAAGTTTGGTGCAACAAGATGAAGATGAAACTGGGTTAAATGAAGGCTTAAGAGTTCCTCCATGTTGGTGCAACCTACCCTGTATATTGGGTTTTCCTAGATTTTGGCAGATCCCTGTATTTGGCATGACAATGAGTGAAAGGTAGTTGCATGACGGCACCAACAAACTGGCCCTCAGGTCAGCTGTATTATAGGTGATATCACTCAGGTTAGCTGTATATTAGGTGATATCACTCAGGTTAGCTGTATTAGAGGTGATATCACTCAGGTCAGCTGTATTAGAGGTGATATCACTCAGGTCAGCTGTATTAGAGGTGATATCACTCAGGTCAGCTGTATTAGAGGTGATATCACTCAGGTCAGCTGTATTAGAGGTGATATCACTCAGGTCAGCTGTATTAGAGGTGATATCACTCAGGTTAGCTGTATTAGAGGTGATATCACTCAGGTTAGCTGTATTAGAGGTGATATCACTCAGGTCAGCTGTATTAGAGGTGATATCACTCAGGTCAGCTGTATTAGAGGTGATATCACTCAGGTCAGCTGTATTAGAGGTGATATCACTCAGGTCAGCTGTATTAGGTGATATCACTCAGGTCAGCTGTATTAGAGGTGATATCACTCAGGTTAGCTGTATTAGAGGTGATATCACTCAGGTCAGCTGTATTAGAGGTGATATCACTCAGGTTAGCTGTATATTAGGTGATATCACTCAGGTCAGCTGTATTAGAGGTGATATCACTCAGGTCACTCAGGTTAGCTGTATTAGAGGTGATATCACTCAGGTCAGCTGTATTAGGTGATATCACTCAGGTTAGCTGTATATTAGGTGATATCACTCAGGTTAGCTGTATTAGAGGTGATATCACTCAGGTTAGCTATATTAGAGGTGATATCACTCAGGTTAGCTATATTAGAGGTGATATCACTCAGGTTAGCTGTATTAGGTGATATCACTCAGGTTAGCTATATTAGAGGTGATATCACTCAGGTTAGCTGTATTAGGTGATATCACTCAGGTCAGCTGTATTAGAGGTGATATCACTCAGGTCAGCTGTATTAGGTGATATCACTCAGGTCAGCTGTATTAGAGGTGATATCACTCAGGTTAGCTGTATTAGAGGTGATATCACTCAGGTCAGCTGTATTAGAGGTGATATCACTCAGGTCAGCTGTATTAGAGGTGATATCACTCAGGTCAGCTGTATTAGAGGTGATATCACTCAGGTCAGCTGTATTAGAGGTGATATCACTCAGGTTAGCTGTATTAGAGGTGATATCACTCAGGTCAGCTGTATTAGAGGTGATATCACTCAGGTCAGCTGTATTAGAGGTGATATCACTCAGGTTAGCTGTATTAGAGGTGATATCACTCAGGTCAGCTGTATTAGAGGTGATATCACTCAGGTCAGCTGTATTAGAGGTGATATCACTCAGGTTAGCTATATTAGAGGTGATATCACTCAGGTCAGCTGTATTAGAGGTGATATCACTCAGGTCAGCTGTATTAGAGGTGCCCATCAATTGCATTAATGCCATCAATACACCTCCTGTAAGCAATTCAGGCCATCTTTAGACCATAACTGTAGATAGATCGAGACACTCCCTTGCCAATGGTCATAGTGTGTTAACCTGAATGTCTGACATGAAAACATCTGGAATGTACACGCTTTATGATCAGTTGTGTTTGACAACGACAGACTTTGGGGTGGAATCTGGCCAAAACGAGAGTTGGGTAAAACAGGTCACCAAGCTTTCAGTTAATGGATCAACATACTTGGCAACAGAAAGTTAAAATTATGAACAGGTCTATGTCCCCAATGGAACCCTATTCCCTTTGTAGTGCACTACTTTAGAGCAGGACCCAAATGGAACCCTATTCCCTTTGTAGTGCACTACTTTAGAGCAGGACCCAAATGGAACCCTATTCCCTTTGTAGTGCACTACTTTAGACCAGAACCCAATGGAACCCTATTCCCTTTGTAGTGCACTACTTTAGACCAGGACCCAATGGAACCCTATTCCCTTTGTAGTGCACTACTTTAGACCAGGACCAATTTGGGACACAGGCCAGGTCTTGGCAGACTAATGACTTGGTTGGCTCCCTTTGGTCTGGGTCAACAACAGAATACAGACAGTAACAAGTATCTAAGTCGTGTGGTCACAATGAAGGCCCAAAAGACCTGGGTAACAGCTGTTCAGCCGTTTAGTCAGACCCTTCTTCCTGTTGTGATGGTAATGTGTTTATAATGACAGTTAAAGAAGTTTAGTCAGAGAGAGGGGGGATACAGAGAGCTTCTGCAGGTAAGTCCTTCACATCATCATACATTAAAGTTTTTAAATAGTTCATGTGGTGTCAACACTAACAAAATAGAAAACAAATAACTAACAACCAATAAGAGTCTTGCAATGAATCTGCCCTCTGTTCCGACCCATCTCCATGGCAACACCCTGGTCAATTATAGTGGGTCCAATTGTCCATCTCCTGGCCACCCACCTCCCTGGCCCCAGCCTGCCCTCGTCCCCCCATCGCCTGGCCACCCCTGGGCTGGGCTCCACACTGTAGCCCCCTCTCCTCTGGTCTCTAGCCCCAGTCCTCTCCTCCTGTCTCCAGCTCCTCTTCTGCTAGCTCCGGCCCTTCTCCTCTCCTCCTGTCTCCAGCCCCAGCCCCTCCCCCCTCCTCCTGTCTCCAGCCACAGTCCCTCTCCTCCTCCTCCAGCCCCTCTCCTCCTGTCTCCAGCCCCCTCCTCCTGTCTCCAGCCCCCTCCTCCTGTCTCCAGCCCCCTCCTCCTGTCTCCAGCCCCCTCCTCCTGTCTCCAGCCCCCTCCTCCTGTCTCCAGCCCCTCTCCTCCTGTCTCCAGCCCCTCTCCTCCTGTCTCCAGCCCCTCTCCTCCTGTCTCCAGCCCCTCTCCTCCTGTCTCCAGCCCCTCTCCTCCTGTCTCCAGCCCCTCTCCTTCTGTCTCCAGCCCCTCTCCTCCTGTCTCCAGCCCCTCTCCTCCTGTCTCCAGCCCCTCTCCTTCTGTCTCCAGTCCCTCTCCTCCTGTCTCCAGCTCCAGCCCCTCTCCTTCTGTCTCCAGCCCCTCTCCTATCTCCACCTCCAGCCCCTCTCCTCCTGCCTCCAGCCCCTCTCCTCACACCACTGAGTGATCATTGTTTTGTCTCCCTCCACTCAGCACGGTGTGATTGATAGAGGAGGCTGAGCGGTCGGAGCCCTCGGCTGCCGTCCCGTTAACGTTCTCCTGGCGCTGACAGCACAGGATCTGCTTGAAGGTGGCGCTCATCTCCTTGTCCCGGTAGCTGTAGATGATGGGGTTCATGGCGGAGTTAAACTCAGCCAGAAGCAGGAAGAACTTCTCAAAGTCTAGGACGTTACAGTTGGCACAGAACACATCGAGGAGGATGAGAACCAGGCCTGGCGTCCAGCACACGATGAACGCACCTGGAGGAGAAGAGAAAAGTGAAAAAGTAAGACTATTCAGTTAGAGAATGAGACTGTTCAGTTAATCTGACCACCAGAAGGAGATGACTGGTTAGAGAATTGGACTGCTCAGTGTGGCCAGAAGTTAGTCTCAACCTACAATTGTTGATTTCTATATAGAAAAGACATTTGAAACGCAGCCATATATTCTGGCATTGTATATTTTGACAGCAGCCCTTTTGATTTTAATGAAACCCGAAACACGTTTTTCCATTGTAGAAGTGGTCAGGAAGTGATTTTTGGACCTGAATGGCAAAACATTCAGGAGATGTTGTGCTCAAAGTTGACCTCTTCTACATACCTTTACCATGAAACATTCGTCTTCGTCACTGGAAAATATCAACGACTGAAATGGAATATATCTTTTTAAAAGTTTATAAGCAGGGATTATCAAACTGTTTTATAATTTCTTGAGAAACATTACATTTCTTAACCTTAAAAGTTAAAACTATCTAAATGTTGTAGCTTGGACCTTATTTTACATCAGAGGTGTTTGTGTTGTGCCATCAGTTGAGGCACAATGTGCACTTGAATATAAGGGGGGGGGTCATATTTTGGCTGACAGTTACTAAAATTAACTTACAAACGGTACCACAAAAAAATAGTTGAAGGTCAACACAGAGAATGTTGACTTGAATGGGAAGGGAATATATTTTGTTTTAAATTATACTGTCAATACTCCATAGGAAACCTATTCAAACATAGATAATGTTTATTCCAACAATGTGCCCTCTAAACGGGGCGCTTGGAGACGCATGCGATCCGCCCCATTAGTTTGTGGTGTATTAGATCCACGTTTGTTTCTATGATAGAATCAACAACATTATATCAGCCCCATTTGAATGCAACAAACCAAAACAAATGTAACTTTGCTAGATTGAGTATGATTTTGTTGCAGGCAGAGCCAGAGCGCAACGGTCTTTCAATCATCCGCAAAGTGAAAACGCTTTTCAGATCAGTTAAGATTCAGAGCCGCGCGTGTGCACATTTGTTGATATTATTTGCTAGTTAGCAAGTTAATAGCCCAATTATAGATGGGGAGTTACTGTTTCCTACAAGAGCACAAAAACCTCTACTGCAGGCCTGAACACCTCATATAGACTACTGTAGACCTGAACACCTCATATAGACTACTGTAGTCTGGAACACCTCATATAGACTACTGTAGACCTGTATACCTCATATAGACTACTGTAGGCCTGAACACCTCATATAGACTACTGTAGACCTGTACACCTCTTATAGACTACTGTAGACCTGAACACCTCATATAGACTACTGTAGACCTGAACACCTCATATAGGCTACTGTAGGCCTTCACTGAACACCTCATATAGACTACTGTAGACCTGAACACCTCATATAGACTACTGTAGACCTGAACACCTCATATAGGCTACTGTAGGCCTTCAATGAACACCTCATATAGACTACTGTAGGCCTTCACTGAACACCTCATATAGACTACTGTAGACCTGAGCACCTGTTATAGACTACTCTAGGCCTTCACTGAACACCTCATATAGGCTACTGTAGGCCTGAACACCTCATATAGATTACTGTAGGCCTGAACACCTCATATAGATTACTGTAGGCCTGAACACCTCATATAGACTACTGTAGTCCTGAGCACCTCATATAGACTACTGTAGACCTGAACACCTCATATAGACTACTGTAGGCCTTCACTGAACACCTCATATAGACTACTGTAGACCTGAGCACCTCATATAGACTACTGTAGACCTGAACACCTCATATAGACTACTGTAGGCCTGAACACCTCATATAGACTACTGTAGGCCTGAACACCTCATAGAGACTACTGTAGGCCTGAACACCTCATAGTTAACTATTGGAGACCTGAACACCTCATGTAGACTACTGTAGGCCTGAACACCTCATGTAGACTACTAAAGGCATGAACACCTCATATAGACTACTGTAGGCCTGAACACCTCATATAGACTACTGTTTAGACCTGAACACCTCATATAGACTACATTTAGACCTGAACACCTCATATAGACTACTGTAGACCTGAACACCTCATATAGACTACTGTAGACCTGAACACCTCATATAGACTACTGTAGGCCTGAACACCTCATATAGACTACTAAAGGCATGAACACCTCATATAGACTACTGTAGACCTGAACACCTCATATAGACTACTGTAGACCTGAACACCTCATATAGACTACTGTAGGCCTGTATTTAACACCACATATAGACTACTGTAGACCTGAACACCTCATATAGACTACTGTAGACCTGAACACCTCATATAGACTACTGTAGGCCTGTATTTAACACCTGTACATATAGACTACTGTGACCTGAACACCTCATATAGACTACTGTAGACCTGAACACCTCATGCAGACTACTGTAGACCTTCACTGAACACCTCATATGACTACTGTAGGCCTGTATTTAACACCACATATAGACTACTGTAGACCTGAACACCTTCCATAGACTACTGTAGGCCTGAACACCTCATATAGACTACTGTAGACCTGAGCACCTCATAATAGACTACTGTAGGCCTGAACACCTCATAATAGACTACTGTAGGCCTGAACACCTCATATACTATTGGAGGCCTGAACACCTCATATAGACTACTGTAGACCTGAACACCTCATATAGACTACTGTAGGCCTGTATTTAACACCACATATAGACTACTGTAGGCCTGAACACCTCGTATAGACTATTGTAGGCCTGAACACCTCATATAGACTACTGTAGGCCTGAACACCTCATATAGACTACTGTAGGCCTGAACACCCAGGGTCATAATAGACCACTGTAGACCTGGAACACCTCATATAGGCTACTGTAGGCCTTCAATGAACACCTCATATAGACTACTGTAGGCCTTCACTGAACACCTCATATAGACTACTGTAGACCTGAGCACCTGTTATAGACTACTCTAGGCCTTCACTGAACACCTCATATAGGCTACTGTAGGCCTGAACACCTCATATAGATTACTGTAGGCCTGAACACCTCATATAGATTACTGTAGGCCTGAACACCTCATATAGACTACTGTAGTCCTGAGCACCTCATATAGACTACTGTAGACCTGAACACCTCATATAGACTACTGTAGGCCTTCACTGAACACCTCATATAGACTACTGTAGACCTGAACACCTCATATAGACTACTGTAGACCTGAACACCTCATATAGACTACTGTAGGCCTGAACACCTCATATAGACTACTGTAGACCTGAACACCTCATATAGACTACTGTACACCTGAACACCTCATGGACTACTGTAGACCTGAACACCTCATATAGACTACTGTAGGCCTGAACACCTCATATAGACTACTAAAGGCATGAACACCTCATATAGACTACTGAAGACCTGAACACCTCATATAGACTACTGTAGACCTGAACACCTCATATAGACTACTGTATGCCTGTATTTAACACCACATATAGACTACTGTAGACCTGAACACCTCATATAGACTACTGTAGACCTGAACACCTCATGCAGACTACTGTAGACCTTCACTGAACACCTCATATAGACTACTGTAGGCCTGTATTTAACACCACATATAGACTACTGTAGACCTGAACACCTCATATAGACTACTGTAGGCCTGAACACCTCATATAGACTACTGTAGAGCTGAGCACCTCATAATAGACTACTGTAGGCCTGAACACCTCTTATAGACTACTGTAGGCCTGAACACCTCATATACTATTGGAGGCCTGAACACCTCATATAGACTACTGTAGACCTGAGCACCTCATATAGACTACTGTAGACCTGAACACCTCATATAGACTACTGTAGGCCTGAACACCTCATATAGACTACTGTAGGCCTGAACACCTCATATAGACTACTGTAGGCCTGAACACCTCATATAGACTATTGGAGACCTGAACACCTCATGTAGACTACTGTAGGCCTGAACACCTCATGTAGACTACTAAAGGCATGAACACCTCATATAGACTACTGTAGGCCTGAACACCTCATATAGACTACTGTAGACCTGAACACCTCATATAGACTACTGTAGACCTGAACACCTCATATAGACTACTGTAGACCTGAACACCTCATATAGACTACTGTAGACCTGAACACCTCATATAGACTACTGTAGGCCTGAACACCTCATATAGACTACTAAAGGCATGAACACCTCATATAGACTACTGTAGACCTGAACACCTCATATAGACTACTGTAGACCTGAACACCTCATATAGACTACTGTAGGCCTGTATTTAACACCACATATAGACTACTGTAGACCTGAACACCTCATATAGACTACTGTAGACCTGAACACCTCATATAGACTACTGTAGGCCTGTATTTAACACCACATATAGACTACTGTAGACCTGAACACCTCATATAGACTACTGTAGACCTGAACACCTCATGCAGACTACTGTAGACCTTCACTGAACACCTCATATAGACTACTGTAGGCCTGTATTTAACACCACATATAGACTACTGTAGACCTGAACACCTCATATAGACTACTGTAGGCCTGAACACCTCATATAGACTACTGTAGACGTGAGCACCTCATAATAGACTACTGTAGGCCTGAACACCTCATAATAGACTACTGTAGGCCTGAACACCTCATATACTATTGGAGGCCTGAACACCTCATATAGACTACTGTAGACCTGAACACCTCATATAGACTACTGTAGGCCTGTATTTAACACCACATATAGACTACTGTAGGCCTGAACACCTCGTATAGACTATTGTAGGCCTGAACACCTCATATAGACTACTGTAGGCCTGAACACCTCATATAGACTACTGTAGGCCTGAACACCTCATAATAGACCACTGTAGACCTGAACACCTCATATAGGCTACTGTAGGCCTTCAATGAACACCTCATATAGACTACTGTAGGCCTTCACTGAACACCTCATATAGACTACTGTAGACCTGAGCACCTGTTATAGACTACTCTAGGCCTTCACTGAACACCTCATATAGGCTACTGTAGGCCTGAACACCTCATATAGATTACTGTAGGCCTGAACACCTCATATAGATTACTGTAGGCCTGAACACCTCATATAGACTACTGTAGTCCTGAGCACCTCATATAGACTACTGTAGACCTGAACACCTCATATAGACTACTGTAGGCCTTCACTGAACACCTCATATAGACTACTGTAGACCTGAACACCTCATATAGACTACTGTAGACCTGAACACCTCATATAGACTACTGTAGGCCTGAACACCTCATATAGACTACTGTAGACCTGAACACCTCATATAGACTACTGTACACCTGAACACCTCATATAGACTACTGTAGACCTGAACACCTCATATAGACTACTGTAGGCCTGAACACCTCATATAGACTACTAAAGGCATGAACACCTCATATAGACTACTGAAGACCTGAACACCTCATATAGACTACTGTAGACCTGAACACCTCATATAGACTACTGTATGCCTGTATTTAACACCACATATAGACTACTGTAGACCTGAACACCTCATATAGACTACTGTAGACCTGAACACCTCATGCAGACTACTGTAGACCTTCACTGAACACCTCATATAGACTACTGTAGGCCTGTATTTAACACCACATATAGACTACTGTAGACCTGAACACCTCATATAGACTACTGTAGGCCTGAACACCTCATATAGACTACTGTAGAGCTGAGCACCTCATAATAGACTACTGTAGGCCTGAACACCTCTTATAGACTACTGTAGGCCTGAACACCTCATATACTATTGGAGGCCTGAACACCTCATATAGACTACTGTAGACCTGAACACCTCATATAGACTACTGTAGGCCTGTATACCTCATATAGACTACTGTAGGCCTGAACACCTCGTATAGACTATTGTAGGCCTGAACACCTCATATAGACTACTGTAGGCCTGAACACCTCATATAGACTACTGTAGGCCTGAACACCTCATAATAGACCACTGTAGACCTGAACACCTCATATAGACTACTGTAGGCCTGAACACCTCATATAGACTACTGTAGACCTGAACACCTCATATAGACTATTGGAGACCTGAACACCTCATGTAGACTACTAAAGGCATGAACACCTCATATAGACTACTGTAGACCTGAACACCTCATATAGACTACTGTAGACCTGAACACCTCATATAGACTACTGTAGGCCTGTATTTAACACCACATATAGACTACTGTACACCAGAACACCTCATATAGACTACTGTAGACCTGAACACCTCATATAGACTACTGTAGGCCTGAACACCTCATATAGACTACTAAAGGCATGAACACCTCATATAGACTATTGTAGACCTGAACACCTCATATAGACTACTATAGACCTGAACACCTCATATAGACTACTGTAGACCTGAACACCTCATATAGACTACTGTAGACCTGAACACCTCATATAGACTACTGTAGACCTGAACACCTCATATAGACTACTGTAGACCTGAACACCTCATATAGACTACTGTAGGCCTGTATTTAACACCACATATAGACTACTGTAGACCTTCACTGAACACCTCATATAGGCTACTGTAGACCTGAGCACCTCATATAGACTACTGTTGGCCTGAACACCTCATATAGACTATTGTAGACCTGAACACCTCATATAGACTACTGTAGACCTGAACACCTCATATAGACTACTAAAGGCATGAACACCTCATATAGACTACTGTAGACCTGAACACCTCATATAGACTACTATAGACCTGAACACCTCATATAGACTACTGTAGACCTGAACACCTCATATAGACTACTGTAGGCCTGTATTTAACACCACATATAGACTACTGTAGACCTTCACTGAACACCTCATATAGGCTACTGTAGACCTGAGCACCTCATATAGACTACTGTAGGCCTGAACACCTCATATAGACTACTGTAGGCCTGAACACCTCATAGACTACTGTAGGCCTGAACACCTCATATACTATTGGAGACCTGAACACCTCATATAGACTACTGTAGGCCTGAACACCTCGTATAGACTACTGTAGGCCTGAACACCTCATATAGACTACTGTAGGCCTGTATTTAACACCTCATATAGACTACTGTAGGCCTGTATTTAACACCTCATATAGACTACTGTAGGCCTGAACACCTCGTATAGACTACTGTAGGCCTGAACACCTCATATAGACTACTGTAGGCCTGAACACCTCATATAGACTACTGTAGGCCTGAATACCTCATATAGACTACTGTACGCCTTCACTGAACACCTCATATAGACTACTGTAGGCCTGAACACCTCATATAGACTACTGTAGACCTGTATTTAACACCTCATATAGACTACTGTAGACCTGAACACCTCATATAGACTACTAAAGGCATGAACACCTCATATAGACTACTGTAGACCTGAACACCTCATATAGACTACTATAGACCTGAACACCTCATATAGACTACTGTAGACCTGAACACCTCATATAGACTACTGTAGGCCTGTATTTAACACCACATATAGACTACTGTAGACCTTCACTGAACACCTCATATAGGCTACTGTAGACCTGAGCACCTCATATAGACTACTGTAGGCCTGAACACCTCATATAGACTACTGTAGGCCTGAACACCTCATAGACTACTGTAGGCCTGAACACCTCATATACTATTGGAGACCTGAACACCTCATATAGACTACTGTAGGCCTGAACACCTCGTATAGACTACTGTAGGCCTGAACACCTCATATAGACTACTGTAGGCCTGTATTTAACACCTCATATAGACTACTGTAGGCCTGTATTTAACACCTCATATAGACTACTGTAGGCCTGAACACCTCGTATAGACTACTGTAGGCCTGAACACCTCATATAGACTACTGTAGGCCTGAACACCTCATATAGACTACTGTAGGCCTGAATACCTCATATAGACTACTGTACGCCTTCACTGAACACCTCATATAGACTACTGTAGGCCTGAACACCTCATATAGACTACTGTAGACCTGTATTTAACACCTCATATAGACTACTGTAGACCTGTATTTAACACCTCATATAGACTACTGTAGACCTGTATTTAACACCTCATATAGACTACTGTAGACCTGAACACCTCATATGGACTATTGTAGACCTGAACACCTCATATAGACTACTGTAGGCCTGAACACCTCATAATAGACTATTGTAGACCTGAACACCTCATATATAGTATTGTAGACCTGAACACCTCATATAGACTATTGTAGACCTGAACACCTCATATAGACTACTGTAGACCTGAACACCTCATATAGACTACTGTAGACCTGAACACCTCATATAGACTACTGTAGGCCTGAAGACCTCATATAGACTACTGTAGGCCTGAACACCTCATATAGACTACTGTAGACCTGAACACCTCATATAGACTACTGTAGTCCTGTATTTAACACCTCATATAGACTATTGTACACCTGAACACCTCATATAGACTACTGTAGGCCTGAACACCTCATATAGACTACTGTAGGCCTGAACACCTCATATAGACTACTGTAGGCCTGTATACCTCATATAGACTACTGTAGGCCTGAACACCTCATATAGACTACTGTAGGCCTGAACACCTCATATAGACTACTGTAGGCCTGAACACCTCATATAGACTATTGTAGACCTGAACACCTCATATAGACTACTGTAGACCTGAACACCTCATATAGACTACTGTAGGCCTGAACACCTCATATAGACTACTGTAGGCCTGTATTTAACACCTCATATAGACTACTGTAGGCCTGTATTTAACACCTCATATAGACTACTGTAGGCCTGAACACCTCATATAGACTACTGTAGGCCTGAACACCTCATATAGACTACTGTAGACCTGAACACCTCATATAGACTACTGTAGGCCTGTATTTAACACCTCATATAGACTACTGTAGGCCTGTATTTAACACCTCATATAGACTACTGTAGGCCTGAACACCTCATATAGACTACTGTAGGCCTGAACACCTCATATAGACTACTGTAGGCCTGTATTCAACACCTCATATAGACTACTGTAGGCCTGAACACCTCCTATAGACTACTGTGGGCCTTCACTGAACACCTCATATAGACTACTGTGGGCCTTCACTGAACACCTCCTATAGACTACTGTAGGCCTTCACTGAACACCTCCTATAGACTACTGTAGGCCTTCACTGAACACCTCATATAGACTACTGTAGGCCTTCACTGAACACCTCCGACAGACTACTGTAGGCCTTCACTGAACACCTCATATAGACTACTGTAGGCCTTCACTGAACACCTAATATAGACTACTGTAGGCCTTCACTGAACACATCCTATAGACTACTGTAGGCCTGTATACCTCATATAGACTACTGTAGGCCTTCACTGAACACCTCATATAGACTACTGTAGGCCTGTACACCTCATATAGACAACTGTAGGCCTTCACTGAACACATCCTATAGAATACTGTAGGCCTGTATTTAACACCTCATATAGACTACTGTAGGCCTGAACACCTCATATAGACTACTGTAGGCCTGAACACCTCATATAGACTACTATAGACCTGAACACCTCATATAGACTACTGTAGGCCTGTATTCAACACCTCATATAGACTACTGTAGGCCTGAACACCTCATATAGACTACTGTAGGCCTTTACTGAACACCTCATATAGACTACTGTAGGCCTGAACACCTCATATAGACTACTGTAGGCCTGTATTTAACACCTCATATAGACTACTGTAGGCCTGAACACCTCATATAGACTACTGTAGGCCTGTATTTAACACCTCATATAGACTACTGTAGGCCTGTATACCTCATATAGACTACTGAAGACCTGAACACCTCATATAGACTACTGTAGGCCTGTATTTAACACCTCATATAGACTACTGTAGACCTGTATTTAACACCTCATATAGACTACTGTAGGCCTGTATTTAACACCTCATATAGACTACTGTAGGCCTGTATACCTCATATAGACTACTGTAGGCCTGTATACCTCTTATAGACTACTGTAGGCCTGTATTTAACACCTCAACTGTCAGGGTTCAGCCTATTGGCTCATGTCTAAAACTGTCAGGGCACAGCCTATTGGCTACTGTCTAAAACTGTCAGGGTGTAGCCTATTGGCTCATGTCTAAAACTGTCAGGGTGCAGCCTATTGGCTCATGTCTAAAACTGTCAGGGTGCAGCCTATTGGCTCATGTCTAAAACTGTCAGGGTGCAGCCTATTGGCTCATGTCTAAAACTGTCAGGGTACAGCCTATTGGCTACTGTCTAAGACTGTAAGGGTACATACAGCCTATTGGCTACTGAAACTGTAAGGGTACAGGGTGAAACTAAGGGTACAGCCTATTGGCTACTGAAACTAAGGGTACAGCCTATTGGCTACTGAAACTAAGGGTACAGCCTATTGGCTACTGAAACTAAGGGTACAGCCTATTGGCTACTGAAACTAAGGGTACAACCTATTGGCTACTGAAACTAAGGGTACAACCTATTGGCTACTGAAACTAAGGGTACAGCCTATTGGCTACTGAAACTAAGGGTACAACCTATTGGCTACTGAAACTAAGGGTACAACCTATTGGCTACTGAAACTAAGGGTACAACTTATTGGCTACTGAAACTAAGGGTACAGCCTCCGGAACGCTCACCGGAAGTTGCACACAATTCTCACAACGTTCAAGTTTCCTCTCACAAAACCTACAATTTGCTCATTGCCCCAAAACGTTAGAGGGAACATTGGACATGACCATTTAAAGTTGGCATTAGGATGGTGGGTGGACAGGACGCCATCTTCGTGGTGGTAATTACAAAGTTGACATTCTATTTAATTTCAATGGTGCACCAGGTAAATTACAGTGTTCTGAAGGCATAGGTCCATTCTATGAATTGTGTTTCTATGATTGAAATGAAACCCACCCTGTAGTCAAGAGCAACCGATGGCGGCACGACACAAAAACCTGGATGTAAATTAGGGTCTAAGCTACAACATAATTAGCATCTGTTTTTACATGCATACTTTATTTTCCAACATAAATTGCAAATAAATTCATTAAAAATCCTACAATGTGATTTTCTGGATTTTTTTCCTCATTTTGTCTGTCATTGTTGAAGTGTACCTATGATGAAAATTACAGGCCTCTCTCATCTTTTTAAGTGGGAGAACTTGCACACTTGGTGGCTGACTGAATACTTTTTTGCCCCACTGTATATCCAACACCGAATGAGACATTGTCTACATGCACTGATATATCCAACACCGAATGAGACATTGTCTACATGCACTGATATATCCAACACCGAACGAGACATTGTCTACATGTGCTGATATATCCAACACCGAATGAGACATTGTCTACATGCACTGATATATCCAACACCGAACGAGACATTGTCTACATGTGCTGATATATCCAACACCGAATGAGACATTGTCTACATGCACTGATATATCCAACACCGAATGAGACATTGTCTACATGTGCTGATATATCCAATATCCAACACCGAACGAGACATTGTCTACATGTGCTGATATATCCAACACCGAATGAGACATTGTCTACATGTGCTGATATATCCAATATCCAACACCGAACGAGACATTGTCTACATGTGCTGATATATCCAACACCGAACGAGACATTGTCTACATGTGCTGATATATCCAACACCGAATGAGACAATGTCTACATGTGCTGATATATCCAACACCGAACGAGACATTGTCTACATGCACTGATATATCCAACACCGAATGAGACATTGTCTACATGTGCTGATATATCCAATATCCAACACCGAACGAGACATTGTCTACATGTGCTGATATATCCAACACCGAACGAGACATTGTCTACATGTGCTGATATATCCAACACAGAATGAGACAATGTCTACATGTGCTGATATATCCAACACCGAATGAGACAATGTCTACATGTGCTGATATATCCAACACCGAATGAGACATTGTCTACATGTGCTTGTTGGAGGATGGGAAGCCAGTCAATCACCTGGTCGGACAACAGACTCTTGAGCATTCTCATGCCATTGGTAAAGTGTTCCTCTTTATAGGCTTTAGTCTTGTGTAAAGTTTAACCGTTATTCATATTTGGGATAATTTAATTTAGTTTGTCAGAAAAACTTTAGTATAATTGTTTTTTTTTGTGTTGTCATTCGAGGCGTTTTGGATGCCACCAAGGCCACATTTTGTGCTGTTTGCCCAGAGGAGGATGAAGGGTCATGGATGAAGAGGTGCATCTCCTTCGGGGCAGATCGTGTCTCCGTGAACATGGGCCACCGTGGGGGAGTGATGTACCACCTGCAGAGAGAGGCAGGGGGGCATATAATCCCAATCCACCATGGGGAGTGATGTACCACCTGCAGAGAGAGGCAGGGGGGGCATATAATCCCAGTCCACCGTGGGGGAGTGATGTACCACCTGCAGAGAGAGGCAGGGGGGCATATAATCCCACTCCACCGTGGGGGAGTGATGTACCACCTGCAGAGAGAGGGGGGGGGCATATAATCCCAGTCCACTGTATGCCACATAGGGTCACCGTGGGGGAGTGATGTACCACCTGCAGAGAGAGGCAGGGGGGGGCATATAATCCCAGTCCACTGTATGCCACATAGGGCCACCGTGGGGGAGTGATGTACCACCTGCAGAGAGAGGCGGGGGGCATATAATCCCAGTCCACCGTGGGGGAGTGATGTACCACCTGCAGAGAGAGGCAGGGGGGCATATAATCCCAGTCCACTGTATGCCACATAGGGCCACCGTGGGGGAGTGATGTACCACCTGCAGAGAGAGGCAGGGGGGGGCATATAATCCCAGTCCACTGTATGCCACATAGGGCCACCGTGGGGGAGTGATGTACCACCTGCAGAGAGAGGCAGGGGGGGGCATATAATCCCAGTCGACCGTGGGGGAGTGATGTACCATCTGCAGAGAGAGGCAGGGGGGCATATAATCCCAGTCCACCATGGGGGAGTGATGTACCACCTGCAGAGAGAGGCAGGGGGGCATATAATCCCAGTCCACCATGGGGGAGTGATGTACCACCTGCAGAGAGAGGCAGGGGGGCATATAATCCCAGTCCACCATGGGGGAGTGATGTACCACCTGCAGAGAGAGGCAGGGGGCATATAATCCCAGTCCACCATGGGGGAGTGATGTACCACCTGCAGAGAGAGGCAGGGGGGCATATAATCCCAGTCCACCGTGGGGGAGTGATGTACCACCTGCAGAGAGAGGCAGGGGGGCATATAATCCCAGTCCACCATGGGGGAGTGATGTACCACCTGCAGAGAGAAGCAGGGGGGCATATAATCCCAGTCCACTGTATGCCACATAGGTTTGTAACTAATAAATTCTCTATGATTTAGTGTGTGCATGCGCTAAGTGCTGGAATGGCTAATAATATAAATAAATAAATATAAATATAATTATTGTTTTCTGTTGGCACAAGAGACAGGGGGGAGATGGTGAATTTCTTTGGGAAGATTCTGTTCTGACTTTCACAGACTAGAGCTGGCACTACTGACCATTCAGAAGGTGGCGTGGATGACCTCAAAACCATGTTTGGTGGTTTGCTAAAGGATGAGGGTGTCCAGACCCCAGCGGAGTCTTTCAGAGTGCTAAACTCTGACACATGACCAGGCCAAGCCTCCTCACCTTCGGGCGATGATGGTGTGGCAGAACTGATGAGGCATTTCAAGGAGCCTCTAGAGAGGTAAGAATTTATTTGACACTGCATTGCCATATGAGAGAGACAATGTTATGTTAGCATATTTTGCAAACTCACTTGCTCTGTTCAATCCTGCAGATCAGGGTGCAACATGGCTGCAATCCAGGATGAGTGGCAGGGGCTGAAAATCCTGGTCAGCCACAATTTCAAGGACAAGTCCTACTGTGGGAGACCATGTTGACAAAGGATCCCTACAGGCACGATTACAAGGTCGACTAACAGTCCTGAGTGCTATCCTATGGTTAGTTTGATAAGTTCATGGTAAGAGTTTAAATGAAATTGAAAGATATCATCTTTTCCCTAGAACATACTGGAGTTGGTGCAGCTTATGCAGGTTCTGCCCATTTCAGCTGCCAAGTGAGAGCGAGGCTTCTCTGCGCAGAACCGGATTAAGAATTCGACAAGAAGCTGCCTTGTGATCTCCATCAACGAAGACCTGATGAGGATCAGCCTGGAGGGGCCTTCTGTCGAGGAGTTGGATCCCACTCCTGCCGTAGACCGCTGGCTGACCTCTAAGCGTGCCAGACGGCCAACATACAAAACCAGCTGGACAACTGATATCCTTTGCGTCTAGTACACATAGGTCATGGGTCATTGTGTGATTTTGGTGGTATGTGCTTTTCCACAGATGTGGCACACACACACACACACACACACACACACACACACACACACACAACATAAACATGTATGTAATAAATTGTTAATAAACGCTCCTACATTTTTTCATTTAGGGGCGGTAGGGTAGTCTAGTGGTTAGAGTGTTGGACTGGTAACCGAAAGGTTGCAAGTTCGAATCCCCGAGCTGACAAGGTACAAATCTGTCGTTCTGCCCCTGAACAGGCAGTTAACCCACTGTTCCTAGGCAGTCATTGAAAATAAGAATTTGTTCTTAATTAACTGACTTGCCTAGTAAAATAAAGGTAAAATTTAAAAAAATAAATAAACATGTACTCCTTGGGGAGAAAGTTAGCGTAGAGCCCTGTTATACCACCCCTACTTTGTCACAACACAACTGATTAGCTCAAACGCATTAAGCTCTTTGGGAAAGGTGGGGTGCTGGGAAAGGGTCCCAGCTACATAACAAATGGTCGTTTTGTTCGATAAAGTCCTTCTTTATATCCCAAAAAGTCTGTTTCGTTGGCGCGTTTGATTCAGTAATCCACCTGTTCCCCTCGATCAAAATGCAGACAATGGAATCCCAAAAGTTACCAATTAACTTCATCCAAACAAGTCAAATAACGTTTCTAATCAATCCTCAGGTACCCCAATATGTAAATAAATGATCAAATTTAAGACTGAGAATAGTATGTTTATTACCGAAGATAAATAACGAAGTGGCCCCTCATCCACGCCCTCATCCACGCACGCTACAAGACTATAGTCAAAAGGAGAGCCACCTTGAAAAACTACAAATTCTGGTTCATTTTTCAAAACACAAGCCTGAAACCCTTTCTAAAGACTGTTGACATCTAGTGGAAGCCCTAGGAACTGCAATCTGGGAGATATTCCTTTGATTTTCCCCATAAACAAGCATTTGAATGGGCAGACACCTCAACAACAAAAGAAACTTGGGTTTTCACCTGCCATATCAGTTCTGTTATACTCACAGACATTATTTTAACAGTTTTAGAAACTACTACCAATTATATGCATATCCTAGCTTCTGTGCCTGAGTAGCAGGCAGTTTACTTTGGCCACCCCAGTCATCCAAACTTCTGAATACTGCCCCGTAGCCTTGAGAAGTTTTAAAGGAGGAAATAAATTCCAAAAATGTACTTTTAACAAGGCACACCTGTTAATTAAAATGCATTCTAGTTGACTACCTCATGAAGCTGGTCGAGAGAATGCAAAGCTGTCATCAAGGCAAAGGCTGGCTACTTTGAAGAATGTCAAATTTAAAATATATTATAATTTGTTTAACTCTTTTTTGGTTACTAGTTCATAGTTTTGATGTCTTCACTATTATTATACAATGTATAACATAGTAAAAAATAAAAACCCTGGGATGAGTACGTGTGTCCCAAATAGGACGCATATATAGTTAGTAGTTCTCTGTTAAGGACAAGGCCTCTCCTTGGTTCCTCTGAGTAGTTCTCTGTTAAGGACAAGGCCTCTCCTTGGTTCCTCTGCGTAGTTCTCTGTTAAGGACAAGGCCTCTCCTTGGTTCCTCTGAGTAGTTCTCTGTTAAGGTCAAGGCCTCTCCTTGGTTCCTCTGACACAAAATGATCCTCGTCTTATCTCCAACTAAAGACAACACGTTCTTGACCATCACAGCAACATCATTTAGCTACAATTCTGCTTTTATCAACATAACATTCGGATTATACCTGAAGATTTACGCTCTACATTCAGCTGAAAATCTCTGTGTTAAAAAAACAAAACAATATTCAGACTTTGTAAGAGAGCAGATGTTTTGTTAAAGCTTTTCTCTCTGCTCAGCGGGTCTCAGCGGGTCTGGCTGTACACCTCATGTCTCAGATATTCAGAGAGAGGCTCTCAGGAGTTAAACAAGCTGTAAGAGTAGAGCAGCCGACTCACATGTTCTACCTGGAACCCAAAATAACATTTAGGTTCTCCCAACCGACAGAGAGAGAGAGAAACAGAGAGAAACAGAGAAACAGAGAAACAGAGAAACAGAGAAACAGAGAAACAGAGAAACAGAGAAACAGAGAGAGAGAGAAACAGAGAGAGAGAGAAACAGAGAGAGAGAGAGAAACAGAGAGAGAGAGAAACAGAGACAGAGACAGAGACAGAGACAGAGACAGAGACAGAGACAGAGACAGAGACAGAGACAGACAGACAGACAGACAGACAGACAGACAGACAGACAGACAGACAGACAGACAGACAGACAGACAGACAGACAGACAGACAGACAGACGTGGGTTGTGAATGGAATGAGAGAGAAACAATGACATCTGAAATATCTATTTTTGGGGGGAACTTTGAGTGTAATGTTTACATTTTATATTGTTTATTATCTATTTCACTTGCTTTGTAAACATACAGTATATTTCCCATGCCAATAAAACCAATTGAATTGACAGCTGTGAATTGTGAATGAGGAGAGAGACATCTGTCAAATTTAAATGTTATGCGTCACATGCGCTGAATACAACAGGTAAATACCATGGAATGCGTAATTAACCAACAATGCAGTTCAGGAATTAGAGTTGAGAAAATATTAGTTAATTTGTACATATAGGTAGGGGTGTGTCAAGTGACAATATATAGATAATAAGCAGCGAGTAGCAGCAGTGTAAAAACAAAGGGTGGGGAGGGGTGTCATTGTAAATAGTCCAGGTAGCCATTTTACAAATTTTTCATCAGTCTTATGGCTTGGGGGTAGAAGCTGTTAAGGAGCCTTTTGGACCTAGACTTGGCGCTCCAGTACCGCTTGTCGTGCGGTAGCAGAGAGAACAGTCTATGACTGGGGTGACTGCCTTGGATGGCAGGAAGCTTGGATGGCAGGAAGCTTGGATGGCAGGAAGCTTGCCCCCAGTGATGTACTGGGCCGTACGCACTATTCTTCGTATCGCCTTACAGTAGGATGATAAGCAGTTGCCGT
The DNA here is from genome assembly GCF_034236695.1 of Oncorhynchus nerka. NCBI lineage: Eukaryota > Metazoa > Chordata > Actinopteri > Salmoniformes > Salmonidae > Oncorhynchus > Oncorhynchus nerka. Next base: position 2,532,730 of record NC_088399.1, read on the forward strand.
ACCAGGTTGTGCAGCTGTATAACTTTTTGAGGATCTGGGGACCCATGCCAAAGGAAAAGGCATTGTTGTGCCCTCTTCACAACTGTCTTGGTGTGTTTGGACCATGATAGATCGTTGGTGATGTGGACACCAAGGAACTTGAAACTCTCAACCCGCTCCACTACAGCCCCGTCGATGTGAATGGAGGCCTGTTCGGCCTGCCTGTTCCTGTAGTCCATGATCAGCTCATTTGTATTGCTCACGTTGAGGGAGACGTTGTTGTCCTGTCCTCCTCCCTAAAGGCTGTCTCATTGTTGTCGGTGATCAGGCCTATCACCGTTGTGTCGTCAGCAAACTTAATGATGGTGTTGGAGTCGTGTTTGGCCATGCAGTCGTGGGTGAACAGGGAGTACAGGAGGGGACTGAGCACGCACCCCTGAGTGGCCCTTGTGTTGAGGATCAGCGTGGAAGACGTGTTGTTGACTACCCTCACCACCTGGGGGGGGGCAGCCCGTCAGGAAGTCCAGGTTCCAGTTGCAGAAGTTGTTTAGTCACAGGGTCCTTAGCTTAGTGATGAGCTTTGAGGAAACTATGGTGTTGAACACTGAGCTGTAGTCAATGAACAGCATTCTCACATCGGTGTTCCTTTTGTCCAGGTGGGAAAGGGCAGTGGAGTACGATTGAGATGTGTTATTATGTGTTCTCTGTGGATCTGTTGGGGCGGTATGCGAATTGGAGTGGGTCTAGGGTTTCAGGGAAAATGGTGTTGATGTGAGCCATGAGCAGCCTAACAAAGCATTTCATGACTACTGGCATGAGTGGTACGGGGCGGTAGTCATTTAGGCAGGTTACCTTCGCTTTCTTAGACACAGGGACTATGGTGGTCTGCTTAAAACATGTTGGTATTACAGACTCGGTCAGGAGGAGGTTGAAAATGTCAGTGAAGACACTTGCCAGTTGGTCAGCGCATGCTCCGAGTACACATCCTGGTAATCCGTCTGGCCCTGCGGCCTTGTGAACGTTGACCTCTTTAAAAAAGGTCTCTCTCACATCGACTATGGAGAGCGTGATCAGACAATTGTCCGTAACAGCTGGTGCTCTCATGCATGCTTCAGTGTTGCTTGCATCGAAGCAAGCATAACAGGCATTTAGCCCATCTGGTAGGCTTGCATCACTGGGCAACTCGCGTCTTGGTTTCTCTTTTTATATATACGTTTTATAATAGTTTGCAAGCCCTGCCACATCTGACGAGCGTCAGAGCCGGTGTAGTATACAGCTGTAGGTTGTGAATGGGGAGAGAGGAAAGATGCTGTATGAAATAGGCTGTATGAGAGGGGAGAGAGTTTGTATGAGAGTGGAGAGGCTGTATGAGAGGGAGAGGCTGTATGAGAGGGGAGAGAGGCTGTATGAAGGGGAGAGAGGCTGTATGAAGGGGAGAGAGGCTGTGTGAAAGGGGAGAGAGGCTGTGTGAAAGGGGAGAGAGGCTGTATGAAAGGGGAGAGGCTGTATGAGAGAGGAGAGAGGCTGTATGAGAGAGGAGAGAGGCTGTATGAGAGAGGAGAGAGGCTGTATGAGAGAGGAGAGAAACTGTATGAGAGATGCTGTATGAGAGGAGAGAGGCTGTATGAGAGGGGAGAGAGGCTGTATGAGAGGGGAGGGAGGCTGTATGAGAGGGGAGAGAGAGAGGCTGTATGAGAGGGGAGAGAGGCTGTATGAGAGGGGAGAGAGGCTGTATGAGAGGGGAGAGAGGCTGTATGAGAGGGGAGAGAGGCTGTATGAGAGGGGAGAGGGCTGTATGAAAGGGGAGAGAGGCTGTATGAAAGGGGAGAGAGGCTGTGTGAAAGGGGAGAGAGGCTGTGTGAAAGGGGAGAGAGGCTGTGTGAAAGGGGAGAGAGGCTGTGTGAAAGGGGAGAGAGGCTGTATGAAAGGGGAGAGGCTGTATGAAAGGGGAGAGGCTGTATGAAGGGGAGAGAGGCTGTATGAAAGGGGAGAGGCTGTATGAGAGAGGAGAGAGGCTGTATGAGAGAGGAGAGGCTGTATGAGAGAGGAGAGAGGCTGTATGAGAGAGGAGAGAGGCTGTATGAGAGAGGCTGTATGAGAGAGGAGAGAGGCTGTATGAGAGAGGAGAGAGGCTGTATGACAGAGAAGGCTGTATGAGAAAGGAGAGAGGCTGTATGAGAGAGGAGAGAGGCTGTATGACAGAGAAGGCTGTATGAGAAAGGAGAGAGGCTGTATGAGAGAGGAGAGAGGCTGTATGAGAGAGGAGAGAAACTGTATGAGAGATGCTGTATGAGAGGAGAGAGGCTGTATGAGAGGGGAGAGAGGCTGTATGAGAGGGGAGAGAGGCTGTATGAAAGGGGAGAGGCTGTATGAAGGGGAGAGAGGCTGTATGAAAGGGGAGAGGCTGTATGAGAGAGGAGAGAGGCTGTATGAGAGAGGAGAGGCTGTATGAGAGAGGAGAGAGGCTGTATGAGAGAGGCTGTATGAGAGAGGAGAGAAACTGTATGAGATGCTGTATGAGAGGGGAGAGAGGCTGTATGAGAGGGGAGAGAGGCTGTATGAGAGGGGAGAGAGGCTGTATGAGAGGGGAGGGAGGCTGTATGAGAGGGGAGAGAGAGAGGCTGTATGAGAGGGGAGAGAGAGAGGCTGTATGAGAGGGGAGAGAGGCTGTATGAGAGGGGAGAGAGGCTGTATGAAAGGGGAGAGAGGCTGTATGAAAGGGGAGAGAGGCTGTGTGAAAGGGGAGAGAGGCTGTGTGAAAGGGGAGAGAGGCTGTGTGAAAGGGGAGAGAGGCTGTGTGAAAGGGGAGAGAGGCTGTATGAAAGGGGAGAGAGGCTGTGTGAAAGGGGAGAGAGGCTGTGTGAAAGGGGAGAGAGGCTGTGTGAAAGGGGAGAGAGGCTGTGTGAAAGGGGAGAGAGGCTGTGTGAAAGGGGAGAGAGGCTGTGTGAGAACACTTCTCCCTCCTAGTTACTGAGACCTGGGAAGTTGTGGGAACATGAGGACTAATTTATACCAGATGGCAGGGATGAACAGAGACTAAAACACAACACAGCCCAACCCTAACACACCCATGAGAAAAGAAAACACAAACCAGAGAAAAACAGAAAATTAACATTCACATTGTCTGTCTATTCAGTTAGGAACATTCACATTGTCTGTCTATTCAGTTAGGAACATTCACATTGTCTGTCTATTCAGTTAGGAACATTCACATTGTCTGTCTATTCAGTTAGGAACATTCACATTGTCTGTCTATTCAGTTAGGAACATTCACATTGTCTGTCTATTCAGTTAGGAACATTCACATTGTCTATTCAGTTAGGAACATTCACATTGTCTATTCAGTTAGGAACATTCACATTGTCTATTCAGTTAGGAACATTCACATTGTCTATTCAGTTAGGAACATTCACATTGTCTATTCAGTTAGGAACATTCACATTGTCTATTCAGTTAGGAACATTCACATTGTCTATTCAGTTAGGAACATTCACATTGTCTATTCAGTTAGGAACATTCACATTGTCTATTCAGTTAGGAACATTCACATTGTTTCAAACATATCATATCTCAGTCTAACTCTCTTCAGATGTCAGACTGGGAGAGTTAAAATAACACATCTGTTCCTCTCATGTCCTCTGAAAGCTGTTCTAGTATGCTGCTATAGTACTCTCGCTATTGGCCATTCACTACTCTGTGGTCTGGTGTCCTACTAGGGTATATCACAAAGGCCACGTATAACAAACAGATGATGTAATGTGCTGAAAGGAACAATCTCTGCCTCATCATCATTCTCATCAACAGCATCACTTCCTCATAGATCTCTTATAGAAATGGTTCTGAATGACTAAATCGTCACCCTCTTCTGCAGAAATGGAAACTATTTCCTGAACTCATTTGGTCTAAAAGGCACTTTCAATAATTCTGTTTGAAAATGGCACTGGGGGGTAAATGCAGGAATTAGTGTCCTATTTCTCTATTACAGGAAGCCATTATGATGTTTTTAATATCGTTTCTAATATTTATGTTGACGTCCCAAATGGCAGCCTATTCTCTACATAGTGCACCCTATTCTCTACATTGTGCACCCTATTCTCTACATCGTGCACTAAAAGTAGTGCACTATGTAGGGAATAGGGTGCCATTTGGGACAAATTCGTCTCTGAGGTGGTTTTGGTTTCAGTCTCGCTGAAATAAAAAGCTAAAACGTCAACACAAATTTTCACCCAAGACTGAGCTGAGCCGTGCTACAGTAGGCCGTGCTACAGAAGGCTGTGTTACAGTACAGTAGGCCATGCTACAGTACAGTAGGCCGTGCTACAGTACAGTAGGCCGTGCTACAGTAGGCCGTGCTACAGTACAGTAGGCCGTGCTACAGTACAGTAGGCCGTGCTACAGTACAGTAGGCCGTGCTACAGTAGGCCGTGCTACAGTACAGTAGGCCGTGCTACAGTAGGCCGTGCTACAGTACAGTAGGCCGTGCTACAGTAGGATGTGCTACAGTAGGCCGTGCTACAGTACAGTAGGATGTGCTACAGTAGGCCGTGCTACAGTACAGTAGGCCGTGCTACAGTAGGCCGTGCTACAGTACAGTAGGCCGTGCTACAGTAGGCCGTGCTACAGTACAGTAGGCCGTGCTACAGAAGGCCGTGCTACAGTACAGAAGGCCGTGCTACAGTAGGCCGTGCTACAGTAGGCCGTGCTACAGTACAGTAGGATGTGCTACAGTAGGCCGTGCTACAGTAGGGCCGTGCTACAGTAGTAGGCCGTGCTACAGTACAGTAGGCCATGCTACAGTACAGTAGGCCGTGCTACAGTACAGTAGGCCGTGCTACAGTACAGTAGGATGTACTACAGTAGGCCGTGCTACAGTAGGCCATGCTACAGTACAGTAGGCCGTGCTACAGTAGGCCATGCTACAGTAGGCCGTGCTACAGTACAGTAGGCCGTGCTACAGTAGGCCATGCTACAGTAGGCCATGCTACAGTACAGTAGGCCGTGCTACAGTAGGCCATGCTACAGTAGGCCGTGCTACAGTACAGTAGGCCGTGCTACAGTAGGCCGTGCTACAGAAGGCCGTGCTACAGTAGATGTCAGCTTTGCACACTCTTTGCATTCTCTCAACCAGCTTCATGAGGGAGTCACCTGGAATGCATTTCAATTAACAGGTGTGCCTTGTTAAAAGTTGTGGAATATCTTTCCTTCTTAATGTGTTTGAGCCAATCAGTTGTGTTGTGACAAGGTAGAGGTGGTATACAGAAGACAGCCCTATTTGGTAAAAGACCAAGTCCATATTATGGCAAAAACAGTTTAAAAAAGCAAAGAGAAACAACATTCCATCATTGCTTTAAGACATGAAGGTCAGTCAATACGGAACATTTAAAGAACTTTGAAAGTTTCTTAAAGGGCAGTCACAAAAACCATCAAGTGCTATGATGAAACTGGCTCTCATGAGGTCCGTCACAGGAAAGGAAGACCCAGAGTTACCTCTGCTGTTGAGGACAAGTTCATTAGAGTTACCAGCCTCAGATTGTAGGTAAAATAAATTCCTCAGAGTTCAAGTAACAGACACATCAACTGTTCAGAGGAGACTGCGTGAATCAGACCTTCATGGTCAAATTGTTGCAAAGAAACCACTACTAAGTGTCCAATAAGCAGACATTTGCTTGGGCCAAGAAACACAAGCAATGGACATCATGTCCTTTGTTCTGACGAGTCCAAATGTTTCATGTTTTGTTCCTACCGCCGTGTCTTTGTGAGATGCAGAGTAAGTGACCGGATGATCTCTGCATGTGTTGTTCCTACGGTGAAGCATGGAGGAGGAGGTGTGATGGAGCTTTGCTGGTGACAGTGTCTGATTTATTTATAATTCAAGGCACACTTTATCAGCATTGCTACCACATCATTCTGCAGCGATACGTCATCCCATCTGGTTTGCGCTTAATGAGGCTATCATTTGTTTTTCAACAGGACAATGACCCAAAACACACCTCCAGGCTGTGTTTATTTATTATTTATTTATTTCACCTTTATTTAACCAGGTAGGCAAGTTGAGAACAAGTTCTCATTTACAATTGCGACCTGGCCAAGATAAAGCAAAGCAGTTCGACACATACAACGACACAGAGTTGTAAGGGCTATTTGAGTGGAGTGCTGCATCAGATGACCTGGCCTCCACAATCACCCAACCTGAAGCCAATTGAAATGGTTTGGGATGAGTTGGACCGCAGAGTGAAGGAAAAGCAGCCAACAAGTGCTCAGCATACGTGGGAACTCCTTCAAGGCTGTTGGAAAAGCATGTGGGATCTCCTTCAAGATGGTTGGAAAAGCATGTGGGATCTCCTTCAAGACAGTTGGAAAAGCATGTGGGACCTCCTTCAAGGCTTTTGGAAAATGCAAGACGGTTGGAAAAGCATGGGACCTCCTTCAAGACTTTTGGAAAAGCATGTGGGACCTCCTTCAAGGCTTTTGGAAAAGCATGTGGGACCTCCTTCAAGGCTTTTGGAAAAGCATGTGGGACCTCCTTCAAGGCTTTTGGAAAAGCATGTGGGACCTCCTTCAAGGCTTTTGGAAAAGCATGTGGGACCTCCTTCAAGATGGTTGGAAAAGCATGTGGGATCTCCTTCAAGACAGTTGGAAAAGCATGTGGGACCTCCTTCAAGGCTTTTGGAAAAGCATGTGGGACCTCCTTCAAGACTTTTGGAAAAGCATGTGGGACCTCCTTCAAGGCTTTTGGAAAAGCATGTGGGACCTCCTTCAAGGCTTTTGGAAAAGCATGTGGGACCTCCTTCAAGGCTTTTGGAAAAGCATGTGGGACCTCCTTCAAGACGTTTGGAAAAGCATGTGGGACCTCCTTCAAGACGTTTGGAAAAGCATGTGGGACCTCCTTCAAGACGTTTGGAAAAGCATGTGGGACCTCCTTCAAGACGTTTGGAAAAGCATGTCCCAGTAAAGCAATGACAACAATCAATCAATCAATCAAGCATCACAGAAAATGGCTAAACTATAGCCCACATTAATGTAGCCTAAGAAACAAGGTTTATGAAATCAATAACTTCTTAGTAACAGATGACATGTGTATTCTGCAGTGGTAGTAATACATGGTTATAACATCTACAGAAAAGCCAAAGGTGGAGGTGTTTCTGTTTATATTCAGAACCACACTCCTGTAAAGCTTAGAGGCACATCATGTTAAATTCTGTTGAAGTAATATGGCTACAGGTTCGTCTGCCTTACCTAAAGCCCATTCTGGTGGGAAGCTGCTATAGGCCACCAAGTTCTCACAGTCAGTATCTGGTTAGCATGTGTGAAATGCTTGATAATGTATGTGATATCAACAGAGCGGTATATTTTCCGGGTGATTTAAATATTTGACTGGCTTTCATCAAGCTGCCCACTCAATAATAATAAAATAAACTCTAACCAGTACCTGCACCCTGTTTCAGATTATCAGTCAACCTACCAGGGTAGAGCCCCGGAGTGGCACAGCGGTCTAAGGCACTGCATCGCAGTGCTAGAAGCGTCACCAAAGACCCTGGTTCGATTGCAGGCCGTATCACAACCGGCCATGATTGGGAGTCCAATAGGGCGGCGCACAATTGGCCCAGCGTCATACGGGTTTGGCTCTGGGTAGGTGGTCATTGTAAATCAAAATGGTGTTCATAACTGACTTGCCTAGTAAAAACAAAAGGTTCAATAATAATAATAATAATAATAATAATAATTCAACAGAGCAGGAATTAAATAAACCATCAACATGTATTGATCACATCTTTACAAATGCTGTAGAATTTTGTTTTAAGCAGTATCCAAATTCGTTGGATGTTCGGAATAGCCATATCTAGGAAAACCAACGTTCCAAAGGCTGGGCCTAATACAGGGTATAAGAGGTCATACAAGAAGTTTCATAGTGATTCCTATGTTGATGATGTGAAGAATATTTGCTGGTCTGTGGTGAGTAATGAGGAACAACCAGACGCTGCTGGTCTGTGGTGTGTAATGAGGAACAACCAGACGCTGCTGGTCTGTGGTGAGTAATGAGGAGCAACCAGACGCTGCTGGTCTGTGGTGAGTAATGAGGAGCAACCAGACGCTGCACTTGACATTTATGAAATTGCTTATTCCAGTTACTAATAAGCTCATTAAGAATGACTGTAAAAACTTAAATCTAAATGAATTCATGAGGATTTTTAACATTGTATGTTTGAGAGGGATGAGGCAAAAGCAATGGCAAATAAGTCTGAACAACTGATTGACAAACATACTGCAAATTGAGAACTCATGGGCTATTTATTTTTAGCACTTTCTGGGATGCTTGATTGTTTTTAATGCTTTACTGGGAAGCTTATCAGAGGTAGACTTACTCATGTTATTTACATTGGAGTTGATAGTGCAGGGTGAGCTGCATAAAGTGGTCTTCCTACTATTGCACACCACCTCAGTGCTAACAGTGTAACTGGTTTATAGGCTCACGATTACTGCTTACAATAGCTGTAGGATAAACAAATGTATTCGGTGCAATTGGGGGTACATAAATTAAATGACTTACATTGTGTTTGCCAATGCCCCTAGGATCATGTGCATTTGATGCAGCATTATGACGACTCATTGTCACAATGGTAGGGATTAACTGAGCTGGATCATTTACCAGTCATTGTTTCAACGCAGCCTTGAAATGCGTGGACAGAGTCCAGGAGCCAAGATGATTTGGATGGACTCCATTATTCCTGTAGTGGTCAGGTGGCACAAAGAGGGCCCTTAAATGAACACGGAGAGCTAGCGTTAATAATGTCTCAAAGTGGAGGAGGAGGTTGACTTCATTTCTACTTGTTTTTGTAAGAAGTATTGACATTCTGAATGCAAAGTGTCCTGTTTAACTTCTGCAGGATCACCGTCTCAAAATCGGGACAGTTTTTGCTCAATAATGTGACTAGAACGGCGTTGTAAACAACAGCCAACTTTCCCGGGACATAGACATTATATCATCAGAAGCTTTAAAAAGGTGTGTTAATCTGCAGGGTCCAATCTACTGTAGCTGTCCACAGCAAAACAAACAGCTATTGGTTGAGGACACAGCAAAACAAACAGCTATTGGTTGAGGACACAGCAAAACAAACAGCTATTGGTTGAGGACACAGCAAAACAAACAGCTATTGGTTGAGGACACAACAAAACAAACAGCTATTGGTTGAGGACACAACAAAACAAACAGCTATTGGTTGAGGACACAACAAAACAAACAGCTATTGGTTGTTGAGGACACAACAAAACAAACAGCTATTGGTTGAGGACACAGCAAAACAAACAACACAAAAAACAAACAGCTATTGGTTGAGGACACAACAAAACAAACAGCTATTGGTTGAGGACACAACAAAACAAACAGCTATTGGTTGAGGACACAACAAAACAAACAGCTATTGGTTGAGGACACAGCAAAACAAACAGCTATTGGTTGAGGACACAGCAAAACAAACAGCTATTGGTTGAGGACACAGCAAAACAAACAGCTATTGGTTGAGGACACAACAAAACAAACAGCTATTGGTTGAGGACACAACACTTAAAGGCAACTGGTTTGATACCTTCACCTCTGACGGTAAACAATGTACTTTACATTCAGTAATCTGTCTCCGATTTATCATCCTGAGAGTCTCAGAGATAAAAACGTAGCATAGTTTTGTTTGATAAAAATCCGTTTTTATATATTGTGCGCTGCCCTATGGGACTCCCAATCACAGCCGGATATGATACAGCCTGAAATCAAACCGGGGATTGTAGTGATGACTCTTGCACTGAGATGCAGTCCAGGAAAACGTTGCTTAACCCGGTCAGTTTCTGTACAATCTTCACTCGAGAAGGTAAACAAAGTTGTTTCATTATTCTATATTAAGTTACACAACACTCCAAATCAGCCCATGTGAAGGTCAGCCATCATTATGAACCAGCAAGCCGTCACATCGGCCCACTTGGGCATCTTCCCTATCATTGTTACCAATATCTACTGTTTTGATTAGTTAGTTAGTAAATAAATGATTAAGCCAATTGGTGTTGATGATGATTCATAGTTTAGGCTGGGTTCATGCAGATAATCAAGAATTCTACGGCGTTTGAAATGAGACTGAACTTGAGGTAAAGAATAACTCATTAATTGATCAGATATTTTAACTTTGTAATCTGAAGATTCTTCCGTGGTGCCCCGACTTCCTAGTTAATCACATCTACATGATCAGTTTAATCACGTAATAATAATTACAGAGAATTGATTTGATAAAATAACAGTCTTCACCTTTAATGATGCCAAAGACACACACACACACACACACACACACACACACACACTTGGGGTCACTTAGAAATGTCCTTGTTTTTGAAAGAAAAGCACATTTTTTACCATTAAAATTAATCAAATTGATCAGAAATACAGTGTAGACATTGTTAATGTTGTAAATGACTATTGTAGCTGGAGACAACTGATTTTTAATAGAATATCTACATAGGCGTATAGATGCCCAGTATCAGCATACATCACTTCTGTGTTCCAACAGGCACGTTGTGTTAGCTAATCCAAGTTTATCCTTTTAAAAAGGCTAATTGATCATCAGAAAATCCTTTTGAAATTATGTATATAGGGTCCTATCCAGAAGAGGTGTTTAAACTACAAGCACACAGCTTGGACACCCCATATATCATATAGCATAGCATATCCCACAAGTAGGGATGAACGATATATTGGTGAGCGTATCGGAATTGGACGATATAGGCTGAAAATGCCAACATTGGCCCGATGTCCAGTTTAATGGCGATGTGCAAAACTGATGTAAAAGCTGATGTGCATACCTATATAACGTAGGTAGATGACCTACATACCTATATAACGTAGGTAGATGACGTACATACCTATATAACGTAGGTAGATGACCTGCATACCTATATAACGTAGGTAGATGACCTGCATACCTATATAACGTAGGTAGATGACCTACATACCTATATAACGTAGGTAGATGACGTGCATACCTATATAACGTAGGTAGATGACCTACATACCTGTATAACGTAGGTAGATGACCTGCATACCTGTATAACGTAAGTAGATGACCTACATACCTATATTTACATTTACAGATGACCTACATACCTGTATAACGTAGGTAGATGACCTACATACCTATATAACGTAGGTAGATGACGTGCATACCTGTATAACGTAGGTAGATGACCTACATACCTGTATAACGTAGGTAGATGAGGTACATACCTGTATAACGTAGGTAGATGACCTACATACCTATATAACGTAGGTAGATGAGGTACATACCTGTATAACGTAGGTAGATGACCTACATACCTGTATAACGTAGGTAGATGACCTACATACCTGTATAACGTAGGTAGATGACCTACATACCTGTATAACGTAGGTAGATGACCTACATACCTGTATAACGTAGGTAGATGACGTGCATACCTGTATAACGTAAGTAGATGACCTACATACCTATATAACATAGGTAGATGACCTACATACCTGTATAACGTAGGTAGATGACCTACATACCTATATAACGTAGGTAGATGACGTGCATACCTGTATAACGTAGGTAGATGACCTACATACCTGTATAACGTAGGTAGATGAGGTACATACCTGTATAACGTAGGTAGATGACCTACATACCTGTATAACGTAGGTAGATGAGGTACATACCTGTATAACGTAGGTAGATGACCTACATACCTGTATAACGTAGGTAGATGACGTGCATACCTGTATAACGTAGGTAGATGACCTACATACCTGTATAACGTAGGTAGATGACGTGCATACCTGTATAACGTAGGTAGATGACGTGCATACCTATATAACGTAGGTAGATGACCTACATACCTATATAACGTAAGTAGATGACGTGCATACCTATATAACGTAGGTAGATGACCTACATACCTATATAACGTAGGTAGATGACGTGCATACCTATATAACGTAGGTAGATGACCTACATACCTATATAACGTAGGTAGATGACGTGCATACCTGTATAACGTAGGTAGATGACGTGCATACCTGTATAACGTAGGTAGATGACGTGCATACCTGTATAACGTAGGTAGATGACCTGCATACCTATATAACGTAGGTAGATGACGTGCATACCTATATAACGTAGGTAGATGACCTACATACCTATATAACGTAAGTAGATGACGTAATGACGCCTTGAAAAATACACCGCTACTCAGAACAAAAGCAGAAAAACACTAAGCGCACACTTCCAACAACTAAAGAAGTCGAGCAGTCATTTGAAAGAGTAAGAACATTTCAGCGAGACAATTAACGCCAAGATAATGGATTGCATTGCCCGTGACAATCAACCGTCCTCTGTCGTGGATGATATTGGCTTTCGCCGACTGGTCGAGCCCCGGTACACACTATTTTTCAGATGTTGCCCTACCGGAGTTACACAGTACTTTTGGAATGTACATCCACAAGCTACTTGCTATTAGCGTCACTGCTATTAGCTTCACTGCTATGAGTGTCACTGCTATGACTGTCACTGCTATGACTGTCACTGCTATTAGCTTCACTGCTATTAGCTTCACTGCTATGAGTGTCACTGCTATGACTGTCACTGCTATTAGCTTCACTGCTATTAGCTTCACTGCTATGACTGTCACTGCTGTGAGCGTCACTGCTATTAGCTTCACTGCTATTAGCTTCACTGCTATTAGCTTCACTGCTGAGAGTGTCACTGCTGTGAGCGTCACTGCTATTAGCTTCACTGCTATTAGCTTCACTGCTATTAGCTTCACTGCTATTAGCTTCACTGCTATTAGCTTCACTGCTGAGAGTGTCACTGCTGAGAGCGTCACTGCTATTAGCTTCACTGCTATTAGCTTCACTGCTAAGAGTGTCACTGCTGTGAGCGTCACTGCTATTAGCTTCACTGCTATTAGCTTCACTGCTATTAGCTTCACTGCTATTAGCTTCACTGCTATTAGCTTCACTGCTGAGAGTGTCACTGCTGTGAGCGTCACTGCTGTTATCTTCACGACTGACATTTGGACGAGTGATGTCAGCCCCATGAGCAGGCCGAGTCAGACAGCACAGTGATCGTCGTGGATTTCGTACTGAGGAAAGCCGTATTGCTCAAGAATGTGCTGGTTCTCATACCAATGCTGCCATTTCAATGGAATTTGAGAACATGTTTGAAACTTGGAAACATGAACCCATTCCTAGCGCCATTCGACCAACTGACTGGAGAAATAAGTTCATCAACTGTGCCAGCAGCAGACGTGATGCCTTCTGTCATGGCATTGAAACGCCTGGTCAACCAAACTGCCAAACACAGACCGTGGGGTCAAAACTTACAAAGGTGGCATTGTCTCTGAGCCTCATTACTGTGTCGCCACCATGATCGATGCTAGGTACAAGGACCGCTACTTCTTTAACAGGCATTCTCTCTGAGCCTCATTATAAACAGCCACCACTAACATTGAGTGGCTGCTGCCAACACACTGACTCAACTCCAGCCACTTTAATAATGGGAATTGATGGGAAATGATGTAAAATATATCACTAGCCACTTTAAACAATGCTACCTAATATAATGTTTACATACCCTTCATTATTCATATGTATACGTATATACTGTACTCTATATCATCTACTGCATCCTTATGTAATACATGTATCACTAGCCACTTTAACTATGCCACTTTGTTTACATACTCATCTCATATGTATATACTGCACTCAATACCATCTACTGTATCTTGCCTATGCCGCTCTGTACCATCACTCATTCATATATATTTATGTACATATTCTTTAACCCCTTACACTTGTGTCTATAAGGTAGTAGTTTTGGAATTGTTAGCTAGATTACTTGTTGATTATTACTGCATTGTCGGAACTAGAAGCACAAGCATTTCGCTACTCTCGCACTAACATCTGCTAACCATGTGTATGTGACAAATAAAATTTATTTGAATTTGATTTGAATTTCATTACTGTGTCGCCACCATGATCGATGCTAGGTACAAGGACCGCTACTTCTTTAACAGGCATTCTCTCTTACTGTGTCGCCACCATGCTCGATGCTAGGTACAAGGACCGCTACTTCTTTAACAGGCATTCTCTCTTTACCGTGTCGCCACCATGCTCGATGCTAGGTACAAGGACCGCTACTCCTTTAACAGGCATTCTCTCTTTACTGTGTCGCCACCATGCTCGATGTTAGGTACAAGGACCGCTACTCCTTTAACAGGCATTCTCTTTTTACAGTGTCGCCACCATGCTCGATGCTAGGTACAAGGACCGCTACTTCTTTAACAGGCATTCTCTCTTTACTGTGTCGCCACCATGCTCGATGCTAGGTACAAGGACCGCTACTTCTTTAACAGGCATTCTCTCTTTACCGTGTCGCCACCATGCTCGATGCTAGGTACAAGGACCGCTACTTCTTTAACAGGCATTCTCTCTTTACTGTGTCGCCACCATGATCGATGCTAGGTACAAGGACCGCTACTCCTTTAACAGGCATTCTCTTTTTACTGTGTCGCCACCATGCTCAATGCTAGGTACAAGGACCGCTACTCCTTTAACAGGCATTCTCTCTTTACTGTGTCGCCACCATGCTCGATGTTAGGTACAAGGACCGCTACTCCTTTAACAGGCATTCTCTTTTTACAGTGTCGCCACCATGCTCGATGCTAGGTACAAGGACCGCTACTTCTTTAACAGGCATTCTCTCTTTACTGTGTCGCCACCATGCTCGATGCTAGGTACAAGGACCGCTACTTCTTTAACAGGCATTCTCTCTTTACTGTGTCGCCACCATGATCGATGCTAGGTACAAGGACCGCTACTCTTTTAACAGGCATTCTCTCTTTACTGTGTCGCCACCATGATCGATGCTAGGTACAAGGACCGCTACTCCTTTAACAGGCATTCTCTTTTTACTGTGTCGCCACCATGCTCGATGCTAGGTACAAGGACCGCTACTCCTTTAACAGGCATTCTCTTTTTACTGTGTCGCCACCATGATCGATGCTAGGTACAAGGACCGCTACTCCTTTAACAGGCATTCTCTCTTTACTGTGTCGCCACCATGCTCGAGGCTAGGTACAAGGACCGCTACTCCTTTAACAGGCATTCTCTTTTTACTGTGTCGCCACCATGCTCGATGCTAGGTACAAGGACCGGTACCTCGATGCAGACAAGAACATCAGGGACTGTGAAGAGAGACCGGAACAGACACGCATGCATTGTACCATTGGTGGTATTATACATGTTGTATTGTAGATATGTAGTGGTGTAATAATGCTATATACTGTACTGTTTTACTTTTTGTTGTGTGTGTGAAGTAAGTGCCTTAATTGTTTGGACCCCAGGAAGAGTAGCTGCTGCCTTGGCAGGAACTAAATGGGGCTACATAATAAACCCCAGGAAGAGTAGCTGCTGCCTTGGAAGGAACTAATGGGGCTACATAATAAACCCCAGGAAGAGTTGCTGCTGCCTTGGCAGGAACTAATGGGGATCCATAATAAATACAAAATACAAATACTCTATCTTTAGCGTGTTGTGTTCCTCAAGGCAGCTGCCTAGGACCAATCCTCTATTCTCTTTATCTTATGGTGTTCCTCAAGGCAGTTGCCTAGGACCACTCCTCTACTCCATCTTTACTAATGGTTTACCCTCAGTAATGAACGAAGCGAGAGTGGTTAAGTATGCTGATGACTCTACAATGTATAGTGCTGCATCAACATTTAATGAACTAACAGATGTACTGAGCAGAGAACTAAAAACAGTGTCTGAGTGGGTTAATTTGAACACATTGGTGTTGGAATATTTTTCTAAAACAAAATGTATTGTATTTGGTCCAAGATATATGCTTACTGGTGACTGGACAGATACTAAATCACAAAAAAATGTTAAGTGTATTACATGCAAGGTATTTTCTCTTTAACGTCTACTTGTTCAATGTTTGTAATGTCTTAATGTTAAATGTAATTGTTTGTAATGTATATTTTGTCCTATGTTGGAGCCCAGGAAGAATAGCTGACGTTAAGGAAACAGCTATTGGGATAAAAAAAAAATAACTGACCAACGTTGTTGGATCCACAGCTTTGCAGAACTAGGCAGACTGCAGAAGTGTAGACATGGAAAGACAGAATGAAGCGGACGAGTTGTGCTCAGGACAATGTATACAGCTGTCAAACCGACCACGGGAGGACATGGCCCATGGTTCAAGATGGGAGGACATGGTCCATGGTTCACGATGGGAGGACATGGTCCATGGTTCACGATGGGAGGACATGGTCCATGGTTCACGATGGGAGGACATGGTCCATGGTTCACGATGGGAGGACATGGTCCATGGTTCAAGATGGGAGGACATGGCCCATGGTTCACGATGGGAGGACATGGTCCATGGTTCACGATGGGAGGACATGGCCCATGGTTCACGATGGGAGGACATGGCCCATGGTTCACGATGGGAGGACATGGTCCATGGTTCACGATGGGAGGACATGGTCCATGGTTCACGATGGGAGGACATGGCCCATGGTTCACGATGGGAGGACATGGTCCATGGTTCACGATGGGAGGACATGGTCCATGGTTCACGATGGGAGGACAAGGCCCATGGTTCACGATGGGAGGACAAGGCCCATGGTTCACGATGGGAGGACAAGGCCCATGGTTCACGATGGGAGGACAAGGCCCATGGTTCACGATGGGAGGACATGGCCCATGGTTCACGATGGGAGGACATGGCCCATGGTTCAAGACGGAGGGCTGGTCCATGGTTTAAGGCAGGCAGGCCAGAGATGGGAGGGCTTGGCCCATGGTTCAAGGCAGGCAGGCCAGAGATGGGAGGGCTTGGCCCATGGTTTAAGGCAGGCAGGCCAGAGATGGGAGGGCTTGGCCCATGATTTAAGGCAGGCAGGCCAGAGATGGGAGGGCTTGGCCCATGGTTCAAGGCAGGCAGGCCAGAGATGGGAGGGCTTGGCCCATGGTTCAAGGCAGGCAGGCCAGAGATGGGAGGGCTTGGCCCATGATTTAAGGCAGGCAGGCCAGAGATGGGAGGGCTTGGCCCATGGTTTAAGGCAGGCGGGCCAGAGATGGGAGGGCTTGGCTAGTGTCTGTGCCCCAAATGGCACCCTATTCCTACATAGAGCACTACCCTTGACCAGAGCCCTACGACCAGGGCTCTGGTCGTTTGTTCTGAATTCACAGGGCAGAAACACACAACTCATTGTTTCAAAGGCAGTTTGTCTGAATCTAGAACAGTATTATTGTCCTTCTCTCCCTCTGTGTGCGCGTGTGAAAGAGTGATATAACAGTGAATTAGACAGGGTTATTCAGTAATCTGAAACTTTACATTTGGTGTCATTACAGAGATTCGTTAACTAGGACAATTAATCAGATTCAGGTTACAGTCCTGGGTTGTGAGTGAGTGAGTGAATGAGTGAGTGAGTGAGTGAGTGAGTGAGTGAGTGAGTGAGTGAGTGAGTGAGTGAGTGAGTGAGTGAATGAGTGAGTGTTAGTGTGAGTGTGAGTGAGTGTTAGTGTGAGTGGTGAGGGTTAGTGTGAGTGAGTGAGTGAGTGTTAGTGTGGTGAGTGAGGGTTAGTGTGAGTGAGTGGTGGTGAGTGAGTGTTAGTGTGAGTGAGTGAGGGTTAGTGTGAGTGAGTGAGTGTGAGTGAGTGTTAGTGTGAGTGTGAGTGAGTGTTAGTGTGAGTGAGTGAGTGTTAGTGTGAGTGAGTGAGTGTTAGTGTGAGTGAGTGTTAGTGTGAGTGAGTGAGGGTTAGTGTGAGTGAGTGAGGGTTAGTGTGAGTGAGTGAGGGTTAGTGTGAGTGAGTGAGGGTTAGTGTGAGTGAGTGAGTGTTAGTGTGAGTGAGTGAGTGTTAGTGTTAGTGTGAGTGAGTGTTAGTGTGAGTGAGTGAGTGAGTGTTAGTGTGAGTGAGTGAGTGAGTGTTAGTGTGAGTGAGTGAGTGAGTGAGTGAGTGAGTGAGTGAGTGAGTGAGTGTTAGTGTGAGTGAGTGAGTGTTAGTGTGAGTGAGTGAGTGTTAGTGTGAGTGAGTGTTAGTGTGAGTGAGTGAGTGAGTGTTAGTGTGAGTGAGTGAGGGTTAGTGTGAGTGAGTGAGTGAGTGTTAGTGTGAGTGTCCGTGTCAGCCAGCCCAGGTCCCATAGCTCCATCTCTGTCATCTTTAGGAGCTTCTGGGAAACACACCTGGTACTAATAAAACTCTTGTTTGTTTCACACCTGAGTGGCTCTTCATCACAGTGATACTGGTCTTCCTTAGCCAATAAGAAGTGACAGGTGAATGTGGATGTTCCTGGGTATTATATCTTAGCCAATAAGAAGTGACAGGTGAATGTGGATGTTCCTGGGTATTATATCTTAGCCAATAAGAAGTGACAGGTGAATGTGGATGTTCCTGGGTAACTTTGTCCCTTTGTATTACACTTCAGAGCCCTGGTCAAACGTAGTGCACTATTCCCAGAACAGGTTATCATGTGGGTTGTGTTTATGGGCAGATGCCCTGGTCAAACGTAGTGCACTATTTCCAGAACAGGTTATCATGTGGGGTGTGTTTATGGGCAGATGGGTTGGTGCTAGTTGGACATCCTGCTCTTTTCTCTGATAGATGTTCCCAGGAGAAATCAGGACATATTTTAAGCAGAAAGCTGTAATCTGCCCTCATCTGCTTTCCAGATGTGTTACTTGGAAATATGTTAAGTTTCCCTCCAACTATTAAACTAAACTCACTTCAGCTGAAGAGAGAGAAAACTTCAAAATCCACCCACCGTGCTTCCTCAGAAATATACACATCATTAGTAAATGGTAAGCCGCTGAAGCAAACAATAGCTTTGAGAAGTGATATATTGTGATACTGAGAACCTCACAACTTATTCTACAAAATACAATAGATATCACTATTGTACCTGGTGGTCAATTTATCTAACTTAGAGCTCTGTCATTTTCGAAAACAAATTGTAGTGTTAGTTGATTGCGACAAATCTGACAGACGAAAAGAAAAACAATTGGCTTGACTTTAAATTATCTTCAGTCCGGTGAGAAAGGGACTGAGATAATGCTGGAATGGTACGTCTGACTGGCCTCCTCCACCGTACTGGGGTTCATGGCTTGGCTTTTGACCTATGACCTATGACCTGTACTACTGTAAAGACTGGTTCTGGTGCTTCAACAATGTGACGTTATACCGTGCTTTGCAGACACTGGGACATGTCTGGCAGTAGGGCTGCTATGGTGTCAGGCACTGCAGTTGTCCCGGACAATCAGTTGTATTGTTCAACTCCACAACCCTGACACATTAACCACTGAGCAGGAAGCTTAACAGTCCATCTCTCTTTGCTAGGACCTAACTAAAACGCTATGTAAACGCAACATGCAACAACTTCAACTGTTTTACTGAGTTACAATTCATATAAGGAAATCAGTCAATTGAAATAAATAAATTAGGCCCTAATCTATGGCTTTCACATGACTGGGAATACCGATATGCATCGGTTGGTCACAGTTACCCTAAAGAAAAGGTAGGGGCGTGGATCAGAAAACCAGTCAGTATCTGGTGTGACCTCCATTTGCCTCATGCAGTGTGACACATCTCCTTCACATCGAGTTGATCAGATTGTGTGGAATGTTGTGTGGAGTTGATCAGGAGTTGCGATTGGCTGTGGCCTGTGGAATGTTGTGTGGAGTTGATCAGGCTGTTGATTGGCTGTGGCCTGTGGAATGTTGTGTGGAGTTGATCAGGCTGTTGATTGGCTGTGGCCTGTGGAATGTTGTGTGGAGTTGATAATGGCTGTTGATTGGCTGTGGCCTGTGGAATGTTGTGTGGAGTTGATCAGGCTGTTGATTGGCTGTGGCCTGTGGAATGTTGTGTGGAGTTGATCAGGCTGTTGATTGGCTGTGGCCTGTGGAATGTTGTGTGGAGTTGATCAGGCTGTTGATTGGCTGTGGCCTGTGGAATGTTGTGTGGAGTTGATCAGGCTGTTGATTGGCTGTGGCCTGTGGAATGTTGTGTGGAGTTGATCAGGCTGTTGATTGGCTGTGGCCTGTGGAATGTTGTGTGGAGTTGATCAGGCTGTTGATTGGCTGTGGCCTGTGGAATGTTGTGTGGAGTTGATCAGGCTGTTGATTGGCTGTGGCCTGTGGAATGTTGTGTGGAGTTGATCAGGCTGTTGATTGGCTGTGGCCTGTGGAATGTTGTGTGGAGTTGATCAGGCTGTTGATTGGCTGTGGCCTGTGGAATGTTGTGTGGAGTTGATCAGGCTGTTGATTGGCTGTGGCCTGTGGAATGTTGTGTGGAGTTGATCAGGAGTTGCGATTGGCTGTGGCCTGTGGAATGTTGTGTGGAGTTGATCAGGCTGTTGATTGGCTGTGGCCTGTGGAATGTTGTGTGGAGTTGATCAGGCTGTTGATTGGCTGTGGCCTGTGGAATGTTGTGTGGAGTTGATCAGGCTGTTGATTGGCTGTGGCCTGTGGAATGTTGTGTGGAGTTGATCAGGCTGTTGATTGGCTGTGGCCTGTGGAATGTTGTGTGGAGTTGATCAGGCTGTTGATTGGCTGTGGCCTGTGGAATGTTGTGTGGAGTTGATCAGGCTGTTGATTGGCTGTGGCCTGTGGAATGTTGTGTGGAGTTGATCAGGCTGCTGATTGGCTGTGGCCTGTGGAATGTTGTGTGGAGTTGATCAGGCTGTTGATTGGCTGTGGCCTGTGGAATGTTGTGTGGAGTTGATCAGGCTGCTGATTGGCTGTGGCCTGTGGAATGTTGTGTGGAGTTGATCAGGAGTTGCGATTGGCTGTGGCCTGTGGAATGTTGTGTGGAGTTGATCAGGCTGTTGATTGGCTGTGGCCTGTGGAATGTTGTGTGGAGTTGATCAGGCTGTTGATTGGCTGTGGCCTGTGGAATGTTGTGTGGAGTTGATCAGGCTGTTGATTGGCTGTGGCCTGTGGAATGTTGTGTGGAGTTGATCAGGCTGTTGATTGGCTGTGGCCTGTGGAATGTTGTGTGGAGTTGATCAGGCTGTTGATTGGCTGTGGCCTGTGGAATGTTGTGTGGAGTTGATCAGGCTGTTGATTGGCTGTGGCCTGTGGAATGTTGTGTGGAGTTGATCAGGAGTTGCGATTGGCTGTGGCCTGTGGAATGTTGTGTGGAGTTGATCAGGCTGTTGATTGGCTGTGGCCTGTGGAATGTTGTGTGGAGTTGATCAGGCTGTTGATTGGCTGTGGCCTGTGGAATGTTGTGTGGAGTTGATCAGGCTGTTGATTGGCTGTGGCCTGTGGAATGTTGTGTGGAGTTGATCAGGCTGTTGATTGGCTGTGGCCTGTGGAATGTTGTGTGGAGTTGATCAGGCTGTTGATTGGCTGTGGCCTGTGGAATGTTGTGTGGAGTTGATCAGGCTGCTGATTGGCTGTGGCCTGTGGAATGTTGTGTGGAGTTGATCAGGCTGTTGATTGGCTGTGGCCTGTGGAATGTTGTGTGGAGTTGATCAGGCTGCTGATTGGCTGTGGCCTGTGGAATGTTGTCCCACAGTGTGAAATTACTGGATATTGGCGGGAACTGGAAAAAGCTGTCATTCACGTCGATCCAGAGCATCCCAAACATGCTCAATGGGTGACATGGCCTGCATGCTCACCAGACATGGAAGAACCGGGATATTTTCAGCTTCCAGGGATTGTGTACAGATCCTTGCGACATGGGGCCGTGCATTATCATGCTGAAACATTTTTACCTTTATTTAACTAGGCAAGTCAGTTAAGAAAAACAATCTTATTTTCAATGAGGGCCTAGGAACAGTGGGTTAACTGCCTGTTCAGGGGCAGAACGACCTTGTCAGCTCGGGGGTTTGAACTTGCAACCTTCCGGTTACTAGTCCAACGCTCTAACCACTAGGCTACCCTGCCGCCCCCATCACATGAAGTGATGGCAGCGGATAAATGGAACGACAATGGGCCTCAGGATCTCTTTATGGTATCTCTGTGCATTCAAATTGCCATCGATAAACTGCAAGTGTGTCTGTTGTCCGTAGCTCTTGTTTATTAAACGTTTTTATTTTACCTTTATTTAACTAGGCAAGTCCGTTAACAAATTATTATGCCTGCCCAGTTTAAATTTAGAATGGCCCATTATCCAAATTGGCAGGAACAGGGGCAGGGGGAAATGCATGTTGTCTGTATGTATAGTGGAATGGAGAACCCCTTCTTTCCCTCATGCTGGGTAGGCCAGTCTGGTTATTTTGTTGTGCAACAGGTGATATTCCACCTAAACTCTGGATGCCATGGGCTCTCCTACCCTGTTCCTGCAGCTACCCAGTACTCCGTATGCCATGGGCTCTCCTACCCTGTTCCTGCAGCTACCCAGTACTCCGTATACCATGGGCTCTCCAACCCTGTTCCTGCAGCTACCCAGTACTCTGGATGCCATGGGCTCACCAACCCTGTTCATGCAGCTACCCAGTGATTAATGTGGAAACCAAGTGAAATCTGTTCAGGAACATCAATAGTAACATGTTTTCACAAGGACACATATTTCATTAAACTGTTGACAGCCCTTCTCTGTGTTCTGGAGAAAGGAATGAAGAAGAGGGGAGGAAATTAGAGGTCGACCGAATATGATTTTTCAACGCCGATACCGTAACCGATTATTGGAGGACCAAAAAAAGCTGATACCGATTAATCATCCGATTTTCATAAATATATATTTGTAATAATGACAATTAAAACAATATTGAATACACAATGAACTCTTATTTTAACTCAATATAAAACATCAATAAAATCTGTTTAGCCTCAAACAAATAATGAAACATGTTCAATTTGGTTTAAATAATGCAAAAGCAAAGTGTTGGAGAAGAAAGTAAAAGTGCAATATGTGCTATGTAAGAAAGCTAACGTTTCAGTTCCTTGCTCAGAACATATGAGAGCTGGTGGTTCCTTTTAACATGAGTCTTCAATATTCCCAGGTAAGAAGTTTTAGGTTGTATTATTATTATAGGACGTTGCTCTCTATACCATTTGTATTTCATATACCTTTGACTATTGGATGTTCTATTAGGTACTTTAGTATTGCCATCCTCATCTCAGGAGTTGATAGGCTTGAAGTCATAAACAGCGCAATGCTTGAAGCATTGCAAAGAGCTGCTGGCAAACGCAGGAAAGTGCTGTTTGAATGAATGCTTAAGAGCCTGCTGCTGCCTACCACCACTCAGTCAGACTGCTCTATCAAATCATAGACTTAATTATAATAACACACAGAAATACGAGCCTTAGGTCATGAATATGGTCAAAATCCGGAAACTATAATTTAGAAAACAAAATGTTTATTCTTTCAGTGAAATACGGAACCGTTCCATATTTTATCTAACGGGTGGCATCCATAAGTCTAAATATTGCTGTTACATTGCGCAACCTCCAATGTTATGTCATAATTACATAAAATTCTGGCAAATTAGTTCGCAATGAGCCAGGCGGCCCAAACTGTTGCATATACCGTGACTCTGCGTGCAATGAACGCAGGAGAAGTGACACAATTTCCCCTGGTTAATATTGCCTGCTAACATGATTTTATTTTAACTAAATATGCAGGTTTAAAAACATATACTTCTGTGTATTGATTTTAAGAAAGGCATTCATGTTTATTGTTAGGTACATTCGTGCAACGATTGTGCTTTTTTCGCAAATGTGCTTTTGTTAAATCAGCCAACAATAATGAACGAAGCGAGAGTGGTTAAGTATGCTGATGACTCTACAATGTATAGTGCTGCATCAACATTTAATGAACTAACAGATGTACTGAGCAGAGAACTAAAAACAGTGTCTGAGTGGGTTAATTTGAACACATTGGTGTTGGAATATTTTTCTAAAACAAAATGTATTGTATTTGGTCCAAGATATATGCTTACTGGTGACTGGACAGATACTAAATCACAAAAAAATGTTAAGTGTATTACATGCAAGGTATTTTCTCTTTAACGTCTACTTGTTCAATGTTTGTAATGTCTTAATGTTAAATGTAATTGTTTGTAATGTATATTTTGTCCTATGTTGGAGCCCAGGAAGAATAGCTGACGTTAAGGAAACAGCTATTGGGATAAAAAAAAAATAACTGACCAACGTTGTTGGATCCACAGCTTTGCAGAACTAGGCAGACTGCAGAAGTGTAGACATGGAAAGACAGAATGAAGCGGACGAGTTGTGCTCAGGACAATGTATACAGCTGTCAAACCGACCACGGGAGGACATGGCCCATGGTTCAAGATGGGAGGACATGGTCCATGGTTCACGATGGGAGGACATGGTCCATGGTTCACGATGGGAGGACATGGTCCATGGTTCACGATGGGAGGACATGGTCCATGGTTCACGATGGGAGGACATGGTCCATGGTTCAAGATGGGAGGACATGGCCCATGGTTCACGATGGGAGGACATGGTCCATGGTTCACGATGGGAGGACATGGCCCATGGTTCACGATGGGAGGACATGGCCCATGGTTCACGATGGGAGGACATGGTCCATGGTTCACGATGGGAGGACATGGCCCATGGTTCACGATGGGAGGACATGGTCCATGGTTCACGATGGGAGGACATGGTCCATGGTTCACGATGGGAGGACAAGGCCCATGGTTCACGATGGGAGGACAAGGCCCATGGTTCACGATGGGAGGACAAGGCCCATGGTTCACGATGGGAGGACAAGGCCCATGGTTCACGATGGGAGGACATGGCCCATGGTTCACGATGGGAGGACATGGCCCATGGTTCAAGACGGGAGGGCTGGTCCATGGTTTAAGGCAGGCAGGCCAGAGATGGGAGGGCTTGGCCCATGGTTCAAGGCAGGCAGGCCAGAGATGGGAGGGCTTGGCCCATGGTTTAAGGCAGGCAGGCCAGAGATGGGAGGGCTTGGCCCATGATTTAAGGCAGGCAGGCCAGAGATGGGAGGGCTTGGCCCATGGTTCAAGGCAGGCAGGCCAGAGATGGGAGGGCTTGGCCCATGGTTCAAGGCAGGCAGGCCAGAGATGGGAGGGCTTGGCCCATGATTTAAGGCAGGCAGGCCAGAGATGGGAGGGCTTGGCCCATGGTTTAAGGCAGGCGGGCCAGAGATGGGAGGGCTTGGCTAGTGTCTGTGCCCCAAATGGCACCCTATTCCTACATAGAGCACTACCCTTGACCAGAGCCCTACGACCAGGGCTCTGGTCGTTTGTTCTGAATTCACAGGGCAGAAACACACAACTCATTGTTTCAAAGGCAGTTTGTCTGAATCTAGAACAGTATTATTGTCCTTCTCTCCCTCTGTGTGCGCGTGTGAAAGAGTGATATAACAGTGAATTAGACAGGGTTATTCAGTAATCTGAAACTTTACATTTGGTGTCATTACAGAGATTCGTTAACTAGGACAATTAATCAGATTCAGGTTACAGTCCTGGGTTGTGAGTGAGTGAGTGAATGAGTGAGTGAGTGAGTGAGTGAGTGAGTGAGTGAGTGAGTGAGTGAGTGAGTGAGTGAATGAGTGAGTGTTAGTGTGAGTGTGAGTGAGTGTTAGTGTGAGTGAGTGAGGGTTAGTGTGAGTGAGTGAGTGAGTGTTAGTGTGAGTGAGTGAGGGTTAGTGTGAGTGAGTGAGTGAGTGAGTGAGTGTTAGTGTGAGTGAGTGAGGGTTAGTGTGAGTGAGTGAGTGTGAGTGAGTGTTAGTGTGAGTGTGAGTGAGTGTTAGTGTGAGTGAGTGAGTGTTAGTGTGAGTGAGTGAGTGTTAGTGTGAGTGAGTGTTAGTGTGAGTGAGTGAGGGTTAGTGTGAGTGAGTGAGGGTTAGTGTGAGTGAGTGAGGGTTAGTGTGAGTGAGTGAGGGTTAGTGTGAGTGAGTGAGGGTTAGTGTGAGTGAGTGAGTGTTAGTGTGAGTGAGTGAGGGTTAGTGTGAGTGAGTGAGTGTTAGTGTGAGTGAGTGAGTGTTAGTGTTAGTGTGAGTGAGTGTTAGTGTGAGTGAGTGAGTGAGTGTTAGTGTGAGTGAGTGAGTGAGTGTTAGTGTGAGTGAGTGAGTGAGTGAGTGAGTGAGTGAGTGAGTGTTAGTGTGAGTGAGTGAGTGTTAGTGTGAGTGAGTGAGTGTTAGTGTGAGTGAGTGTTAGTGTGAGTGAGTGAGTGAGTGTTAGTGTGAGTGAGTGAGGGTTAGTGTGAGTGAGTGAGTGAGTGTTAGTGTGAGTGTCCGTGTCAGCCAGCCCAGGTCCCATAGCTCCATCTCTGTCATCTTTAGGAGCTTCTGGGAAACACACCTGGTACTAATAAAACTCTTGTTTGTTTCACACCTGAGTGGCTCTTCATCACAGTGATACTGGTCTTCCTTAGCCAATAAGAAGTGACAGGTGAATGTGGATGTTCCTGGGTATTATATCTTAGCCAATAAGAAGTGACAGGTGAATGTGGATGTTCCTGGGTATTATATCTTAGCCAATAAGAAGTGACAGGTGAATGTGGATGTTCCTGGGTAACTTTGTCCCTTTGTATTACACTTCAGAGCCCTGGTCAAACGTAGTGCACTATTCCCAGAACAGGTTATCATGTGGGTTGTGTTTATGGGCAGATGCCCTGGTCAAACGTAGTGCACTATTTCCAGAACAGGTTATCATGTGGGGTGTGTTTATGGGCAGATGGGTTGGTGCTAGTTGGACATCCTGCTCTTCAACATCCTGTTGATTGGCTGTGGCCTGTGGAATGTTGTGTGGAGTTGATCAGGCTGTTGATTGGCTGTGGCCTGTGGAATGTTGTGTGGAGTTGATCAGGCTGTTGATTGGCTGTGGCCTGTGGAATGTTGTGTGGAGTTGATCAGGAGTTGCGATTGGCTGTGGCCTGTGGAATGTTGTGTGGAGTTGATCAGGCTGTTGATTGGCTGTGGCCTGTGGAATGTTGTGTGGAGTTGATCAGGCTGTTGATTGGCTGTGGCCTGTGGAATGTTGTGTGGAGTTGATCAGGCTGTTGATTGGCTGTGGCCTGTGGAATGTTGTGTGAGTTGATCAGGCTGTTGATTGGCTGTGGCCTGTGGAATGTTGTGTGGAGTTGATCAGGCTGTTGATTGGCTGTGGCCTGTGGAATGTTGTGTGGAGTTGATCAGGCTGCTGATTGGCTGTGGCCTGTGGAATGTTGTGTGGAGTTGATCAGGCTGTTGATTGGCTGTGGCCTGTGGAATGTTGTGTGGAGTTGATCAGGCTGCTGATTGGCTGTGGCCTGTGGAATGTTGTCCCACAGTGTGAAATTACTGGATATTGGCGGGAACTGGAAAAAGCTGTCATTCACGTCGATCCAGAGCATCCCAAACATGCTCAATGGGTGACATGGCCTGCATGCTCACCAGACATGGAAGAACCGGGATATTTTCAGCTTCCAGGGATTGTGTACAGATCCTTGCGACATGGGGCCGTGCATTATCATGCTGAAACATTTTTACCTTTATTTAACTAGGCAAGTCAGTTAAGAAAAACAATCTTATTTTCAATGAGGGCCTAGGAACAGTGGGTTAACTGCCTGTTCAGGGGCAGAACGACCTTGTCAGCTCGGGGGTTTGAACTTGCAACCTTCCGGTTACTAGTCCAACGCTCTAACCACTAGGCTACCCTGCCGCCCCATCACATGAAGTGATGGCAGCGGATAAATGGAACGACAATGGGCCTCAGGATCTCTTTATGGTATCTCTGTGCATTCAAATTGCCATCGATAAACTGCAAGTGTGTCTGTTGTCCGTAGCTCTTGTTTATTAAACGTTTTTTATTTTACCTTTATTTAACTAGGCAAGTCCGTTAACAAATTATTATGCCTGCCCAGTTTAAATTTAGAATGGCCCATTATCCAAATTGGCAGGAACAGGGGCAGGGGGAAATGCATGTTGTCTGTATGTATAGTGGAATGGAGAACCCCTTCTTTCCCTCATGCTGGGTAGGCCAGTCTGGTTATTTTGTTGTGCAACAGGTGATATTCCACCTAAACTCTGGATGCCATGGGCTCTCCTACCCTGTTCCTGCAGCTACCCAGTACTCCGTATGCCATGGGCTCTCCTACCCTGTTCCTGCAGCTACCCAGTACTCCGTATACCATGGGCTCTCCAACCCTGTTCCTGCAGCTACCCAGTACTCTGGATGCCATGGGCTCACCAACCCTGTTCATGCAGCTACCCAGTGATTAATGTGGGAAACCAAGTGAAATCTGTTCAGGAACATCAATAGTAACATGTTTTCACAAGGACACATATTTCATTAAACTGTTGACAGCCCTTCTCTGTGTTCTGGAGAAAGGAATGAAGAAGAGGGGAGGAAATTAGAGGTCGACCGAATATGATTTTTCAACGCCGATACCGTAACCGATTATTGGAGGACCAAAAAAAGCTGATACCGATTAATCATCCGATTTTCATAAATATATATTTGTAATAATGACAATTAAAACAATATTGAATACACAATGAACTCTTATTTTAACTCAATATAAAACATCAATAAAATCTGTTTAGCCTCAAACAAATAATGAAACATGTTCAATTTGGTTTAAATAATGCAAAAGCAAAGTGTTGGAGAAGAAAGTAAAAGTGCAATATGTGCTATGTAAGAAAGCTAACGTTTCAGTTCCTTGCTCAGAACATATGAGAGCTGGTGGTTCCTTTTAACATGAGTCTTCAATATTCCCAGGTAAGAAGTTTTAGGTTGTATTATTATTATAGGACGTTGCTCTCTATACCATTTGTATTTCATATACCTTTGACTATTGGATGTTCTATTAGGTACTTTAGTATTGCCATCCTCATCTCAGGAGTTGATAGGCTTGAAGTCATAAACAGCGCAATGCTTGAAGCATTGCAAAGAGCTGCTGGCAAACGCAGGAAAGTGCTGTTTGAATGAATGCTTAAGAGCCTGCTGCTGCCTACCACCACTCAGTCAGACTGCTCTATCAAATCATAGACTTAATTATAATAACACACAGAAATACGAGCCTTAGGTCATGAATATGGTCAAAATCCGGAAACTATAATTTAGAAAACAAAATGTTTATTCTTTCAGTGAAATACGGAACCGTTCCATATTTTATCTAACGGGTGGCATCCATAAGTCTAAATATTGCTGTTACATTGCGCAACCTCCAATGTTATGTCATAATTACATAAAATTCTGGCAAATTAGTTCGCAATGAGCCAGGCGGCCCAAACTGTTGCATATACCGTGACTCTGCGTGCAATGAACGCAGGAGAAGTGACACAATTTCCCCTGGTTAATATTGCCTGCTAACATGATTTTATTTTAACTAAATATGCAGGTTTAAAAACATATACTTCTGTGTATTGATTTTAAGAAAGGCATTCATGTTTATTGTTAGGTACATTCGTGCAACGATTGTGCTTTTTTCGCAAATGTGCTTTTGTTAAATCAGCCAACATCGTTTGGCGACGTTGGCTGTCTTTGTTAGAAAGAAATAGTCTTCACACAGTTCGCAAAGAGTTAGGCGGCCCAAACTGCTGCATATACCCTGACTCTGTTACACAGAACGCAAGATAAGTGACAAGTGATAAAAGAAATTCATGTTAGCAGGCAATATTACATGTGCTTCTACACCTGCATTGCTTGCTGTTTGGGGTTTTAGGCTGGGTTTCTGTACAGCACTTTGATATATCAGCTGACGTAAGAAGGGCTACATAAATACATTTGAATATTAACTAAATATGCAGGTTTAAAAAGATATACTTCTGTATTTATTATAAGAAAGGCATTGATGTTTATGGTTAGGTACACATTGGTGCAATGACAGTGCTTTTTTCGCTAATGCGATTGCTAAATCACCAATTTGGCGAAGTAGGCTGTGATTCATTGATAAATTAACAGGCACCGCATCGATTATATGCAACGCAGGACAAGCTAGATAAACTAGTAATATCATCAATCATGTGTAATTAACTAGTGATTATGTTAAGATTGATTGTTTTTTCTAAGATACGTTTAATGCTAGCTAGCACTTTACCTTGGCTCCTTGCTGCACTCGCATAACAGGTAGTCAGCCTGCCACGCAGTCTCCTCGTGGAGTGCAATGTAATCGGCCATGATCGGGGTCCCAAAATGCTGATTACCGATTGTTATGAAAACTTGAAATCGTCCCTAATTAATCGGCCGACCTCTAGAGGAGATGGAAACACATGGTGGAGAGATTCTGGAGGAAGGAATGAAGAAGAGGGGAGGAGGAGATGGAAACATGGTGGAGAGATTCTGGAGGAAGGAATGAAGAAGAGGAGGAGATGGAAACATGGTGGAGAGATTCTGGAGGAAGGAATGAAGAAGAGGGGAGGAGGAGATGGAAACACATGGTGGAGAGATTCTGGAGGAAGGAATGAAGAAGAAGAGAGGAGGAGATGGAAACACATGGTGGAGAGATTCTGGAGGAAGGAATGAAGAAGAGGAGGAGATGGAAACATATGGTGGAGAGATGTTCTGGAGGAAGGAATGAAGAAGAAGGGAGGAGGAGATGGAAACATATGGTGGAGAGATGTTCTGGAGGAAGGAATGAAGAAGAGGAGGAGATGGAAACATATGGTGGAGAGATGTTCTGGAGGAAGGAATGAAGAAGAGGAGGAGATGGAAACATGGTGGAGAGATGTTCTGGAGGAAGGAATGAAGAAGAGGGGAGGAGGAGATGGAAACACATGGTGGAGAGATTCTGGAGAAAGGAATGAAGAAGAGGAGGAGATGGAAACACATGGTGGAGAGATTCTGGAGCTATAGGTACCAGGCCATTAGGACCTGATGGAGGGACAATAGAGCCCTGAGTACCAGGCCATTAGGACCTGATGGAGGGACAATAGAGCCCTGAGTACCAGGCCATAGAGCCCTGAGTACCAGGCCATAGAGCCCTGAGTACCAGGCCATAGAGCCCTGAGTACCAGGCCATTAGGACCTGATGGGGGAACAATAGAGGGGATTACCTGGGCTCAACAGTCACGTAGAATTTTACTGCGGTCGTGACTGACGACTTCCAGTATGGCGGTAATACGGTCATGACAACATCCCTAATCCTTACTCCAGGTTCTTGACCTCAGTTTTACAGGGATACTGTGTTATGTTATTATGGGATGTCAAGGGTAAGGTCTTACCCAGTACAATCCTGACCGTCTTCAGCAGGCTCATCATGATGTCTCTGTTCCTACGTGGTCCTACGCAGTACTAGTATCTAACATATAGGTTCTGGTGTGAAGGTAGTGGAGGTTCTTACCCAATACGATGACGACTGTCTTCAGCAGACTCATCATGGTGTCTCTGTTCCTGCGTGGCCCAGAGCTTTGTCTGCTCATCCTCATGGTCCTCTGTCTCACGTACATAAAGATGTGAGCGTACAGCACCACCATGACCAGGAAGGTGACCAGGTTGAATACGGCCCAGAACACCAGGTAGGAGTTACAGTACAGCGGAGCCATGCTAGAACACGTGCCGATGTCACAGATACAGTTCCACCCTACCGACGGGATGGCTCCCATGACGATAGACAAGGTCCAGATGACTACAATCACCACCACCACACGCCGGTTGGACATGCGCGTGTGTAGCTGCATGCGGAAAACGGTGATGTGGCGCTCGATGGCGATGGCGAGGAGGTTACACACGGACGCCGTGAGGGACGTGTCGATGAGACCCTGTCGGAGCAGCCACGTGGAGACCGTGAGGCGCCGCGTGTTCGGGCCCGTGTTGAACATCAGGTAGAAGTACGCCAGACCGGCAAAGAAGTCCGCGGCCGCCAGGTTGGCCATCAGGTAGTAAATAGGGAAGTGGAAGCGGCGGTTGACGTATATAGCCACCATGACCAGCAAGTTAGCCAGCATGATGAAGATACATACTGTGATACCCAGCCCCATCACCAGCTTACTGACGGTATTCCACTCTGTAGCCAGATACTTTCCACTGTGGTTGTAGAAGAAGGCAATGGACTCATTGTAGAAGCACTGTTCCTCCTCCATCTTGAAGGCTGGCTAGGGGATCTGGAGGAGAGGAGATAGGGGTTAGAGGGTCTGGAGGAGAGGAGACAGGGGTTAGAGAGACACAGTAGGTTGTTAGGGAGACACAGTAGGTTGTTAGGGAGACAGGGGCTAGTAGTAATCTAGGACAAATGACAACTGGAGGGGCCCTGACCTGGCACTCAGATATCATATTAGCATGGTATAAGTCATAGCAAAGTGTCTGAATACTTACGTAAATAAGGTATTAATGTTTTTACTTTTAATACATTTGGGAAAGGGAAAGGGGTCTAAATACTGTCTGAATGCACTATATATAAAACAAAGAAAATCAAAATTTTGACCGCACTGGGCCTTTAAAACTGCAACATTTTCTCTATTGTAATTTTTCTCCACCGTCAAGAGGGGGCAATAAAATATTTTGCTGCAAGGTGGGTAAGCAACTCTAGTGTAGATTTGGCCTTGTGTTTTAGGTTATTGTCCTGCTGAAAGGTCAATTCATCTCTCCGTGTCTGGTGGAAAGCAGACTGAACCAGGTTTTCCTCTGGGATTTTAATATGTGTTTAGCGCCATTCAGTTAATTTTTTATCCTGAAAAACTCCCCAGTCCTTAACGACTACAAGCATACCCATAACATGATGCAGGCAGCAACGTGTTGTATTGGAATTGTCCAAACATAACACTTTGTAAAAGTGAAGTGCTTTGCCACATTTTTTGCAGTATTACTTTAGTGCAGGATGCATGTTTTTGAAATATATTTTTTATCCTGTACAGGCTTCCTACCTTTCACTCTGTCAATTAGGTTAGTATTGTGGATTAACTACAATAGTGCTGATCCATCCTCAGTTTTCTCCTGTCACAGCTATTAAACTCTTGTCATTTAGGTTAGTATTGTGGAGTAACTATGTTGTTGATCCATCCTCAGTTCTCTCCTATCACAGCCATTTCACTCTGTAACTGTTTTAAAGTCACCATTGGCCTCATGGTGAAATCCCTGAATGGTTTCCTTCCTCTCCGGCAACCGAGTTAGGAAGGACGCCTGTATCTTTGTAGTGACTGGGTGTATTGATACACCGAGTTAGGAAGGACGCCTGTATCTTTGTAGTGACTGGGTGTATTGATACACGGAGTTAGGAAGGACGCCTGTATCTTTGTAGTGACTGGGTGTATTGATACACCGAGTTAGGAAGGACGCCTGTATCTTTGTAGTGACTGGGTGTATTGATACACCGAGTTAGGAAGGACGCCTGTATCTTTGTAGTGACTGGGTGTATTGATACACCGAGTTAGGAAGGACGCCTGTATCTTTGTAGTGACTGGGTGTATTGATACACCGAGTTAGGAAGGACGCCTGTATCTTTGTAGTGACTGGATATTGATACACTGAGTTAGGAAGGACGCCTGTATCTCTGTAGTGAATGGGGGTATTGATACACTGAGTTAGGAAGGACGCCTGTATCTTTGTAGTGACTGGATATTGATACACTGAGTTAGGAAGGACGCCTGTATCTTTGTAGTGACTGGGTGTATTGATACACTGAGTTAGGAAGGACGCCTGTATCTTTGTAGTGACTGGGTGTATTGATACACTGAGTTAGGAAGGACGCCTGTATCTTTGTAGTGACTGGATGTATTGATACACTGAGTTAGGAAGGACGCCTGTATCTTTGTAGTGACTGGGTGTATTGATACACTGGAGTAGTGACTGTATTGATACACTGAGTTAGGAAGGATGCCTGTATCTTTGTAGTGACTGGGTGTATTGATACACTGAGTTAGGAAGGACGCCTGTATCTTTGTAGTGACTGGGTGTATTGATACACTGAGTTAGGAAGGACGCCTGTATCTTTGTAGTGACTGGATATTGATACACCGAGTTAGGAAGGACGCCTGTAT
This sequence comes from Oncorhynchus nerka, assembly GCF_034236695.1. Classification (NCBI taxonomy): domain Eukaryota; kingdom Metazoa; phylum Chordata; class Actinopteri; order Salmoniformes; family Salmonidae; genus Oncorhynchus; species Oncorhynchus nerka. The sequence continues at coordinate 2,566,607 of NC_088399.1, forward strand.
CTTTGTAGTGACTGGGTGTATTGATACACTGAGTTAGGAAGGACGCCTGTATCTTTGTAGTGACTGGGTGTATTGATACACTGAGTTAGGAAGGACGCCTGTATCTTTGTAGTGACTGGATATTGATACACCGAGTTAGGAAGGACGCCTGTATCTTTGTAGTGACTGGGTGTATTGATACACTGAGTTAGGAAGGACGCCTGTATCTTTGTAGTGACTGGGTGTATTGATACACTGAGTTAGGAAGGACGCCTGTATCTTTGTAGTGACTGGGTGTATCTTTGAGTGACACTGAGTTAGGAAGGACGCCTGTATCTTTGTAGTGACTGGATATTGATACACCGAGTTAGGAAGGACGCCTGTATCTTTGTAGTGACTGGGTGTATTGATACACTGAGTTAGGAAGGACGCCTGTATCTTTGTAGTGACTGGGTGTATTGATACACTGAGTTAGGAAGGACGCCTGTATCTTTGTAGTGACTGGATATTGATACACCGAGTTAGGAAGGAGGAAGGACGCCTGTATCTTTGTAGTGACTGGGTGTATTGATACACTGAGTTAGGAAGGACTTTGAAGTGACCTGTATCTTTGTAGTGACTGGGTGTATTGATACACTGAGTTAGGAAGGACGCCTGTATCTTTGTAGTGACTGGATATTGATACACTGAGTTAGGAAGGACGCCTGTATCTTTGTAGTGACTGGGTGTATTGATACGCCTGTATCTTTGTAGTGACTGGGTGTATTGATACACTGAGTTAGGAAGGACGCCTGTATCTTTGTAGTGACTGGGTGTATTGATACACTGAGTTAGGAAGGACGCCTGTATCTTTGTAGTGACTGGGTGTATTGATACACTGAGTTAGGAAGGACGCCTGTATCTTTGTAGTGACTGGGTATTGATACACTGAGTTAGGAAGGACGCCTGTATCTTTGTAGTGACTGGGTGTATTGATACACTGAGTTAGGAAGGACACCTGTATCTTTGTAGTGACTGGGTGTATTGATACACTGAGTTAGGAAGGACGCCTGTATCTTTGTAGTGACTGGGTGTATTGATACACTGAGTTAGGAAGGACGCCTGTATCTTTGTAGTGACTGGGTGTATTGATACACTGAGTTAGGAAGGACGCCTGTATCTTTGTAGTGACTGGGTGTATTGATACACTGAGTTAGGAAGGACGCCTGTATCTTTGTAGTGACTGGGTGTATTGATACACTGAGTTAGGAAGGACGCCTGTATCTTTGTAGTGACTGGGTGTATTGATACACTGAGTTAGGAAGGACGCCTGTATCTTTGTAGTGACTGGGTGTATTGATACACTGAGTTAGGAAGGACGCCTGTATCTTTGTAGTGACTGGATATTGATACACTGAGTTAGGAAGGACGCCTGTATCTTTGTAGTGACTGGGTGTATTGATACACTGAGTTAGGAAGGACGCCTGTATCTTTGTAGTGACTGGGTGACTATTGATACACTGAGTTAGGAAGGACGCCTGTATCTTTGTAGTGACTGGGTGTATTGATACACTGAGTTAGGAAGGACGCCTGTATCTTTGTAGTGACTGGATGTATTGATACACTGAGTTAGGAAGGACGCCTGTATCTTTGTAGTGACTGGGTGTATTGATACACTGAGTTAGGAAGGACGCCTGTATCTTTGTAGTGACTGGGTGTATTGATACACTGAGTTAGGAAGGACGCCTGTATCTTTGTAGTGACTGGGTGTATTGATACACTGAGTTAGGAAGGACACCTGTATCTTTGTAGTGACTGGATGTATTGATACACTGAGTTAGGAAGGACGCCTGTATCTTTGTAGTGACTGGGTGTATTGATACACTGAGTTAGGAAGGACGCCTGTATCTTTGTAGTGACTGGGTACACTGAGTTGTATTGATACACTGAGTACACTGAGTTAGGAAGGAAGGACGCCTGTATCTTTGTAGTGACTGGGTGTATTGATACACTGAGTTAGGAAGGACGCCTGTATCTTTGTAGTGACTGGGTGTATTGATACACTGAGTTAGGAAGGACGCCTGTATCTTTGTAGTGACTGGGTGTATTGATACACTGAGTTAGGAAGGACGCCTGTATCTTTGTAGTGACTGGGTGTATTGATACACTGAGTTAGGAAGGACGCCTGTATCTTTGTAGTGACTGGGTGTATTGATACACTGAGTTAGGAAGGACGCCTGTATCTTTGTAGTGACTGGGTGTATTGATACACTGAGTTAGGAAGGACGCCTGTATCTTTGTAGTGACTGGGTGTATTGATACACTGAGTTAGGAAGGACGCCTGTATCTTTGTAGTGACTGGGTGTATTGATACACTGAGTTAGGAAGGACGCCTGTATCTTTGTAGTGACTGGGTGTATTGATACACTGAGTTAGGAAGGACGCCTGTATCTTGTAGTGACTGGGTGTATTGATACACTGAGTTAGGAAGGACGCCTGTATCTTTGTAGTGACTGGGTGTATTGATACACTGAGTTAGGAAGGACGCCTGTATCTTTGTAGTGACTGGATGTATTGATACACTGAGTTAGGAAGGACGCCTGTATCTTTGTAGTGACTGGGTGTATTGATACACTGAGTTAGGAAGGACGCCTGTATCTTTGTAGTGACTGGGTGTATTGATACACTGAGTTAGGAAGGACGCCTGTATCTTTGTAGTGACTGGGTGTATTGATACACTGAGTTAGGAAGGACGCCTGTATCTTTGTAGTGACTGGGTGTATTGATACACTGAGTTAGGAAGGACGCCTGTATCTTTGTAGTGACTGGATGTATTGATACACTGAGTTAGGAAGGACGCCTGTATCTTTGTAGTGACTGGGTGTATTGATACACTGAGTTAGGAAGGACGCCTGTATCTTTGTAGTGACTGGGTGTATTGATACACTGAGTTAGGAAGGACGCCTGTATCTTTGTAGTGACTGGGTGTATTGATACACTGAGTTAGGAAGGACGCCTGTATCTTTGTAGTGACTGGGTGTATTGATACACTGAGTTAGGAAGGACGCCTGTATCTTTGTAGTGACTGGGTGTATTGATACACTGAGTTAGGAAGGACGCCTGTATCTTTGTAGTGACTGGGTGTATTGATACACTGAGTTAGGAAGGACGCCTGTATCTTTGTAGTGACTGGATATTGATACACTGAGTTAGGAAGGACGCCTGTATCTTTGTAGTGACTGGGTGTATTGATACACTGAGTTAGGAAGGACGCCTGTATCTTTGTAGTGACTGGGTGTATTGATACACTGAGTTAGGAAGGACGCCTGTATCTTTGTAGTGACTGGATGTATTGATACACTGAGTTAGGAAGGACGCCTGTATCTTTGTAGTGACTGGGTGTATTGATACACTGAGTTAGGAAGGACGCCTGTATCTTTGTAGTGACTGGGTGTATTGATACACTGAGTTAGGAAGGACGCCTGTATCTTTGTAGTGACTGGATGTATTGATACACTGAGTTAGGAAGGACGCCTGTATCTTTGTAGTGACTGGATGTTGTATCAATTCCCCCAAAGTGTTATTAATAACTTCACCATGCTCAAAGGGATATTCAATGTCTTTTCGTTTACCCATCTACCAATAGGTGACCTTCTTTGCAACAAGGCATTGGGAAGCCTCCCTGGTCTTTGTGGTTGATAATTGTGGGGTACAGTATGTGTGGGTTACAGAGATCAAGTAGTCATTCAAAAATGAATGTTAAACACAATTATTGCACACAGAGTCCTTGCAACTTATTATGTGACTTGTTAAGCAGATTTTTTTTTACCCCTGAACTTATTTAGGCTTGCCATAACAAAGGGGTTGAATACTTATTGAAAAGCTGAAATGTCTTGAGTCAATTTTTGTATTCATTTGTAAAACTTTGACAAACATAATTCCACTTTGACATTATGGGGTATTTTATGTAGGCCAATGACCAAAAATCTCAATATAATCCATTTTTAAATTCAGAAACATCACAATGTGGAAAAAGTCAAGGGGTGTGAATACTTTCTGAAAAGCACATTAGTCAGTCCAAAATAGATTTTGAATTCTGTCATGGAAATATATGTATTTCCTGTTAACAAGTCATTTACGGTTTCTATGCCTTTAGTATTCCATGTGGGTCAACGTATCAGTGAATTGTGAAAATCTATCCAAGGATCGTTCCATAGGGTTGTGTTCGTAGGGAGCGATATTGGTTTAATTTTCCTCCATATTGTAGTTAACTATATAGTTGTTCATGTTCTCAGCTGTATCCTTTCAAAATAGACAAAATATTCAGGGGATGAGCATGTGCATCTTTAATATGTACCCGTTGTTCCTCTTTAGTGATTTAACTAGATGTTGCAAGTCCCTGGGTGGTGAGTTGATACAATTCCAAATCCGGAAGGTTAAAACCCACAGACTCTGGAAGACATAAAACGTTCCTATTTATTCGATGAGTTTGATTCGCCCATATAAAAAGTCTTATGACCGAGTATACTTTTTTTTAAAGAACGTCTTCGGTATTATCAAGAATAAATCTAAAAACTTGCCATGCCGTTCAAGAGGTTTATTCTACCTTTAAGATTTATGGGAAGAATGTTCCATTTAATTAGATCTGCTTTCATATTGTTGAGTAAAATGGAATAAAGTTATCTTTATATATTTGTCACTTATTAACCTCTACGGGATTGGTGTCCCTCAACCAGGACAGTTGTTGCTTAATATGAGATAATGAGACTAGAATGAGATTGTAAACAACAGCCATCTTTCCGGGACATAGACATATCTCATATGGGTAGAAAGCTTAAATTCTTGTTAATCTAACTGCAGTGTCCACCTTACAGTAGATTTCACAGCAAAAACAAATAACATTGTTTGAGGATAGTGCAAAAATAACAAATCAAAGCAACTGGTTTGATACATTCAGTAATCTTGCTCTGATTTGTCATCCTGAGGGTCCCAGAGATAAAATGCAGCATAGTTTTGATAAAAATCTATTTTTACACTCAAATGTAGGAACTGGGTTCTACAGCTTGAACCCCTGCTGTATCTGGCACCACACCCACCCCACCTGGCCATCTAAATGTGTGAAGGTTAGTGTCTTTTCTGTAGGGAAGCTAATGATCCATCGTGTATGACATTCCTGCGAATGTGTAAACTAAACAAAAATGTATTACCATAGCATGTTTGTAAGTTTTCTATAGTTAGTCTCTATGTAGTTGAGAATGTATAAATTGACCAATTCAGCACATTTGTGCAAAATTGATGCAAAATATTGTGTAGGGATGTAATTCTTCACTGGATCAGTCTGAAACTTTGCACACACACTGCTGCCATCTTGTGGACAACATCTACATTACACCTAAAATCCAATCTCAATGTATGGTCCTTTGGAACAAAAAAACTAATAGAACACATTTTTTATATGGTCTTTTACCAGATCTAATGTATTATATTATTATTATTATTATTATTATTATTATTATTATTATTATTATTATTATTATTATTATTATTATTATTATTATTATATTATTATATTCTCCTACATTAATTTCACATTTCCACAAACTTCAAAGTGTTTCATTTTAAATAGTATCAGGAATATGCATATCCTTCAGGTCCTGAGCTACAGGCAGTTAGATTTGAGTGTCATTTTAGGAAAAATTGAAAAAAAGAGTTTGGTCCTTCCTTAAGCCTTCTAAGTATTTTTGTGGTCTACTTAAAGGATTGCTGTAGATGGTGAGTTATTCTTTTCATTTTTCCTATTGCCATTATTTCTGTTTTTTTCCACATACATTTTTTAATTGAGAGATTTTAGAATATTCTGAAAATATTTCTAGCAAGGGGGACATCGAGTTTTCAGTATTGGTCAGGTATATCAGGAGATCTGTAAATCATTTTATTTGATTGTTTACCAATACCTGTTAACGTTTGGGTCCTGTCAAATTGTTTCTGCTAGCAGTTCATTCCCGTCTTATGCCCCTTTCATCAGATAATCTATTATTTTTGCTTTGGAAAAATATTTTTATTACATTTATTATTTAGGATGTAAAGTTGAACACTTCCAAAGTTTTGAATAGAAAAAGGCCATTCAAGATGGTCAAAAGGCTTTTTGGATGGTACATTACTGAGCTTGGTAGAGGAATACATTGTGACTTGTTTTCCACATATTCAATTTAAGCCTAGAAAACTGTGTGTGCCCTCAGACCTGGAGGGAGTCAAAGGTCATTCAGCTACCCAAGAATCAGAAAGCAGATCACCCTTTAATATTTCAAACGGCCGATCAATCAGCCTGTTACCAGTGCTTAGTAAACTTTTGGGAAAAAATGTATTTGATCAAATACAAAGTTAATTTACAAAAGAAAATGCTTATAGGAAAGGGCTCATCATGCTCAGCACTGACAAAAAATGACTGAGGAAACGGATAGTAAATATATATAATAAATATAAAAATACTCATAAAGGTTTTGATCTTTGACAAAAATGTAAAATATCACAGCACAATTGAAAAATATATAGGGCACATGGAAACCAAACAGGTGGTCTGAGTGGCTGAGGGTAAAGAGGGTTAGGGTTAGGGTTAGGGTGAGGGTTTGGGATAAAGAGCTTATGTTCAGGGTTAGGGTTAGGGTTAGGGTGAGGGTTAGGGATAAAGAGCTTATGTTCAGGGTTAGGGTCAGGGTTAGGGTGAGGATTAGGGTTAGGGTGAGGGTTTGGGTTAGGGTTAGGGTTAGGGTTGGGGTGAGGGTGAGGGTTAGGGATAAAGAGCTTATGTTCAGGGTTAGGGTCAGGGTTAGGGTGAGGATTAGGGTTAGGGTGAGGGGTTTGGGTTAGGGTTAGGGTTAGGGTTGGGGTGAAGGTTAGGGATAAAGAGCTTATGTTCAGGGTTAGGGTTAGGGTGAGGGTTAGGGTGAGGGTTAGGGTTTGGGATAAAGGGTTAGGGTTAGGGTTAGGGTTTGGGATAAAGGGTTAGGGTTAGGGTGAGGGTTAGGGTGAGGGTGAGGGTTAGGGTGAGGGTTAGGGTGAGGGTTAGGGTTAGGGTGAGGGTTAGGGTGAGGGTGAGGGTTAGGGTGAGGGTTAGGGTGAGGGTTAGGGTTAGGGTTAGGGATAAAGAGCTTATGTTCAGGGTTAGGGTTAGGGATAAAGAGCTTATGTTCAGGGTTAGGGTTAGAGGAGGGTTAGGGTTTGGGATAAAGGGTTAGGGTTAGGGGGATGAGGGGGTTGAGGGTGAGGGTTAGGTTGAGGGTTAGGGTGAGGGTGAGGGTGAGGGTTAGGGTGAGGGTGAGGGTGAGGGATAAAGAGCTCAGTACCGCATTATTGTTATGTGATGGCTGTATAGAGAAGTACAATGTAAAAATGTATATTTAAAATGTACAGTACCAGTCAAACGTTTGGACACCTACTCATTCAAGGGCTTTTCTTTATTTTTACCATTTACTACGTTGCAGAATAATAGTTAAGACATCAAAACTATGAAATAACACATATGGAATTATGTAGCCAACTCTCTGACCAAGGACCTTCTCCCCTGATTGCTCATCTTGTCTGGGCGGCCAGCTCTAGGAAGCGACTTGATGGTTCTGAACATCTTCCATTTAAGAATGGAGACCATTGTGTTCTTGGGGAACTTCAATGCTGCAGAAATATTTAGGTACCCAGATGTGTGCCTCGACACAATACGGTCTTGGAGGGCTACGGACAATTCATTCTACCTCATTACTTGTTTTTTTCGCTGACATGCATTGTCAACTTCGGGACTTTATCTAGACAGGTGTGCATCTTCACAAATCATTTCCAACTAATTGAATTTACCACAGGTGGACTCCAATCAAGTTGTAGAAACATCAAGGACGATCAATGGACACAAGATGCACCGGAGCTCACTTTTGAGTCTCGTAGCAAAGGGTCTGATTACTTTTGTAAATAAGGTATTTGTTTGTAATTTTCAATACATTTGCAAAAATTTCTAAAACCTGTTTTCACTTTGTCATTATGGGATATTGTGATGTGATTATGGGGTATTGTGATGTCATTATGGGATATTGTGATGTCGTTATGGGGTATTGTGATGTCATTATGGGGTATTGTGATGTCATTATGGGATATTGTGATGTCATTATGGGGTATTGTGATGTCATTATGGGGTATTGTGATGTCATTATGGGGTATTGTGATGTCATTATGGGGTATTGTGATGTCATTATGGGGTATTGTGTAAATTGATGAGGATTTTTAATTTATTTAATCCATTTTAGAAAAGCTGTAAAGTAACAAAATGCTGAAAAAGTCAAGGGGTCTGAATAATTTCTGAATGCACTGTTTGTTTGATACAGTACCAGTCTACTCATTCAAGGGGTTTTTCTTTACTTTTACTACTTTCTACATTGTGGAAAAATAGTGAAGACATCAAAACTATGAAATAACACAATATGGAATAACACAATATGGAATCATGTAGTAACCAAAAATGTTTAAACAAATCAAAATGTTTTATTTGAGATTCTACAAATAGCCACTCTTTGCCTTGATGACAGCTTTGCACACTCTTGGCATTCTCTCAACCAGCTTCATGAGGTAGTCACCTGGAATGTGTTTCAATTAACAGATGTGCCTTGTTAAAAGTGAATTTGTGGAATTTCTTTCCTTCTTAATGTGTTTGAGCCAATCAGTTGTGTTGGGACAAAGTAGGGTTGGTATACAAAAGATATCCCTATTTGGTAAAAGTCCATATTATGGCAAAAACAGCTCAAATATGCAAAGACCAACAAAAGTCCATTATTACTTTAAGACATGAACATTTTCATTATTGACTGACCTTCAACAACGTTTCTTCAAGTGCAGTCACAAAAAACCATCCAGCGCTATGATGAAACTGGCTCTCATGAGGACCGCCACAGGAAAGGAAGACCCAGAGTTACCTCTGCTGCAGAGGATAAGTTCATTAGAGTTACCAGCCTCATAAATTGCAGCCCAATTAAATGGGCCACAGAGTTAAAGTAACAGACATCTCAACATCAACTGTTCAGAGATTGTGTGAATCAGGCCTTCATGGTTGAATTTCTGCAAAGAAACCACTATTAAAGGGACACCAATAACAAGAAGAGACTTGCTTGGGCCAAGAAACAGGTGCAATGCACATTAGACAGGTGGAGATCTGTCCTTTAGTCTGATGAGTCCAAATGTGAGATTTTTGATTCCAACCGCCTTGTCTTTGAGATGCAGAGTAGGTGAACAGATGATCTCCGCATGTGTGGTTCCCACCATGAAGCAAAGAGGAGGTGTGATGTTGTGGGGGTGCTTTTCTGGTGATACGGTCAGTGATTTATTTAGAATTGAAGGCACACTTAACCAGAATGGCTACCACAGCATACGCCATCCCATCTGGTTTGTGCTTAGTGGGACTATCATTTGTTTTTCAACAGGACAATGACCCAACACACCTCCAGGCTGTAGAAGGGCTATTTGACCAAGAAGGAGTCATGGAGTGCTGCATCAGATGACCTGGCAATCACCACAATCACCCGACCTCAACCCAACTGAGATGTTTTGAGAGGAAAAGCAGCCAACAAGTGCTCAGCATATCTGGGAACTCCTTCAAGAACATTGGAAAACAATTCTTCATTAAGTTTGTTGAGAGAATGGTGACGCTGGTTGAGAGAATGGTGACGCTGGTTGAGAGAATGGTGAAGCTGGTTGAGAGAATGCCAAGAGTGTGCAAAGCTGTCATCAAAGCAAAGGGTGGCTACTTTGAAAAATCTCAAATATATTTAGATTTGATTAACACTTTTTTGGTTACTACATGATTCCATGTGTTACTAAATAGTTTGTTTTCACTATTATTCTACAATGTAGGAAATAGTCAAATTAAAGAAAAGAAAAACCCTTGAATGAGTAGTTGTCCAAACTTTTGACTGGTACTGTATGAATTTCAGCCAATCCTCTCCTCTCCAGTCATATGTAATACAGCCATACCTCCTCTCCTCTCCAGTCATATGTAATACAGCCATACCTCCTCTCCTCTCCTCTCCAGTCATATGTAATACAGCCATACCTCCTCTCCTCTCCAGTCATATGTAATACAGCCATACCTCCTCTCCTCTCCAGTCATATGTAATACAGCCATACCTCCTCTCCTCTCCTCTCCTCCTCCTCTCCAGTCATATGTAATACAGTCATACCTCCTCTCCTCTCCAGTCATATGTAATACAGCCATACCTCCTCTCCTCTCCTCTCCAGTCATATGTATTACCCATGTATTACCTTCTGCTGGGCAGATGGAAGTACTGTGTCCCAAATGGCACTCCAGTACCGGTGACAGTCTAAAGTAGTGCACTAAATATGGAAGAGAGAGCCATTTGGGAACGCCTCCATTGATTCTCATGGAATGGCTGTGTTTAATTGTATCCCCGACCAGATAAGAGTTCCTTTGTTCTGTCTCTTCTGGGAGCGACAGGATAATAGGCAGGCTGTGACCTCATCAGTACTAGACACAGGGTGCTCCAGGGTGGTCCTGTCTACAAGAGAAGACAAATGGACGTGTCCCAAATGGCCCATGTTTATCTGGTGAGAAGTAGTGCATTATATAGGGAATGGAGAGCCATTTGAGATGCACGCCGCCTGGTCTTTTTATCCCATTGATGGAGAGAGAGAGTGGACTGTCTGCACACAGTTAAGCATAGAAGCATTTTGTCCTCCCTTCACGTCAACACAGTCCCATCAAAAGGTTCACAGACGACGGGGGGGGGCAAAAGGCAGCCCCCCCATCTCACGACAAAACATTTTAGTCGCCCACCTCTTCACGGTGGAAAGATAATTTAATTTCCTGCAAATCGACACATTTTGCCGTAAAGAAAATGTTTTCTGCAATTCCGGAGGGCAGAGAGAACTTTGCAATTTTATAACATAAGATTAAAAAAAAGCTATTATAATGTCCTGCAATTCTATTCATTTTGCCATGGGGTCCCACATGAAAAAATACTGAAGTCTTAGTAAATTTATACCCGTCTGTACGTTATGCCCTGAATCTATTATAACAAGCCCAGAAATCTGCTCCTTTATTTCTCTGCCCCTAACGCCCTAGACGACCCGTTTTGATAGCCTTTAGCCGTACCCTCATCCTACTCTGTTCCTCAGGTGATGGTAGAGGTTAACCCAGGCCCTGTGTGTACCCAGGCACTCTACTTTTTGTTGACTTCTGTAACCGTAAAAGCCTTGGTTTTGCGATGTTAACATCAGAAGTCTCCTCCCAACGTCTGTTATACTCACTGCTTTAGCACACTCCACCAACCCCGATGTCCTAGCCATGTCTGAATCCTGGCTTAGGAAGGCCACCAACAATTCTGAGATGTCCATACCCAACTACAACATTTTCCATCAAGATAGAACTGCCAAAGGGGGAAGAGTTACAATCTACTGCAGAGATAGTTTGCAAAGTTCTGTCATACTTTCCAGGTCTGTCCCCAAACAGTTCGAGCTTCTGGTTTTAAAAATGAATCTCTCCAGAAATAAGTCACTGTTGCCGTTTGTTATAGACCCCCTCGGCCCCCAGTTGTGCCCTGGACACCATTATATGTGAGTTGATCGCCCCCCATTTATCTTCAGAGTTTGTTAGGTGACCTAAACTGGGATATGCTTATTAACATCAAGGAACCCACCAGGTACAACCCTAAATCTGTAAACATGGGCACCCTCATAGATATTATCCTGACCAACTTGCCATCTAAATACACCTCTGCAGTTTTCAATCAGGATCTCAGCAATCACTGCCTCATTGCCTGCATCAGTAATGGGTCAGCAGTCAAATGACCACCCCTCATCACTGTCAAACGTGTTATAGGGAGCTTCTGCGAGCAGGCCTTTCTAATCGATCTGGCCCAGGTATCCTGGAAGGATATTGACCTCATCCTGTCAGTAGAGGATGCCTGGTTGTTCTTTCAAAGTAATTTCCTCAACATCATAAATAAGCATGCCCCGTTCAAAAATGTAGAACTAAGAACAGATATAGCCCTTGGTTCACTCCAGACCGGACTGCCCTCGACCAGCACAAAAACATCCTGTGGCGTACTGCATTAGCATCGAATAGCCCCCGCAATATGCAACTTTTCAGGGAAATAAGGAACCAATACACACAGTCAGTTTCTAAAAGCGAGCCTTTGCTTTCCTAACAGAAATCTCCAGCTCTAACTCCAAAAAGTTCTGGGACACTAAAGTCCATGGAGAATAAGAGCACCTCCTCCCAGCTGCCCACTGCACTGAGGCTAGGAAACACTACCACCACCGATAAATCCACGATAATCAAGAATTTCAACAAGCATCTCTACAGCTGGCCATGCTTTCCTCCTGGCTACCCCAACCTTGGCCAACAAGCGCCGCACCCCACGCAGCTACTTGCCCAAGCCTCAGCAGCTTCTCCTTCACCCAAATCCAGATAGCAGATGTTCTGAAAGAGCTACAAAACCTCCATTTAGCTGGGCTAGAAAATCTGGACCCTCTCTATCTAAAATCATCCGCCACCATTGTTGCAACCCCTATCACTAGTCTGTTCAACCTCTCTTTCATATCATCCGAGATTCCTAAAGATTGGAAAGCTGCCGCAGTCATTCCCCTCTTCAAAAGGAGGTGACAATCTAGACCCAAACTGTTACAGACCTATATCCATCCTGCCCTTCCTTTCTAAAGTCTTCGAAAGCCAAGTTAAACAGATTTCGACCAAACCATTTCGAATCCCACCGTACCTTCTCCGCAGTGCAATCCGGTTTCCGAGCTGGTCACGGGAGCACCTCGGCCACGCTCAAGGTATTAAACAATATCATAACAACCACCATCAATAAAAGACAGTACTGCGCAGCAGTCTTCGTCCACCTGGCCAAGGCTTTCGACTGTCAATCACCGTAATCGTATAGGCAGATTCAACAGCCTTGGATTCTCAAATGACTGCCTTGCCTGGTTCACCAACTACATCTCAGATAGATTTCAAATCGGAAAGGCCTGTTCACCGGCCCTCTGGCAGTCTCTATGGGGTACCACAGGGTTCAATTCTCAGGCTGACTATTTTCTATGTATATATCAATGATGTCGCTCTTGCTGCTGGTGGTTCCCTGATCCACCTCTACGCAGACAACACACTTCTATATACATCTGGCCCTTCTATGGACACTGTGTTAACTAACCTCCAAACAAGCTTCAATGCCATACAACACTCCTTTCGTGGCCTCCAACAGCTCTTAAAACGCTAGAAAAACCAAATGCATGCTTTTCAACCGTTTGCTGCCCTCACCACACACACAACTAGTATCACTACTTTGAACGGTTCTGACTTAGAATATGTGGACAACTTCAAATACCTAGGTGTCTGGTTAGACTGTAAACTCTCCTTCCAGACTCATTAAAACATCTCCAATCCAAAATTAGAAATCAGCTTCCTATTTCACAGCAAAGACACCTTCACTCACGCCGCCAAACACACCCTTGTAAAAAACGGACTATCCTACCGATCCTCGGTGATGTCATTTTCAAAATGGCCTCCAACACTCTACTCAGCAAATTGGATGTGTATCACAGTGCCATCCATTTTGTCACCAAAGCCCCATTACCACCCACCACTGCGACCTGTATGCTCTTGTCGGCTGGCCCTCGCTACTTATTCGTTGCCAGACCCACTGACTCCAGGTCATCTATAAGTCTTTGCTAGGTAAGCTCTGCCTTATCTCAGTTCACTGGTCACCATAACACCCACCCGTAGCACGCGCTCCAGCAGGTATATCTCACTAGTCATCCCCAAAGCCAATACTTCCTTTGGCCGCCTTTCCTTCCCGTTCTCTGCTGCCAATGACTGGAATGAATTTCAAAAATCGCTGAAGTTGGAGACTCCCATCTCCCTCACTCAGTTTAAGCATCAGCTATCTGAGCAGCTTACCGATCGCTGCAGCTGTACACAGCCCATCTGTAAATAGCCCACCCAATCCACCTACTTTATCCCCATATTGCACACCAGTATTTCTACTTGCACATCATCATCTGCACATCTATCACTCCAGCGAAGATTTAGCTAAATTGTAATTACTTCGCTACTATGGCCTATTTATTGCCTTACCTCCTTACTCCATCTGCACACACTGTATATAGACTTTTCTATTGTTATTGACTGTATGTTTGTTTACTCCATGTGTAACTCTGTTGTTTGTGTCGCACTGCTTTGCTTTATCTTGGCCAGGTCGCAGTTATAAATGAGAAGTTGTTCTGAAATGTAAAGTGTTGGTCCCATGGACCCCAGGAAGAGTATTTTTCTACCATAAGCCGCCTCCAATGTCATTTTAGAGAATTTGTCAGTACGTCCAAACGGCCTCACAACCGCAGACCACGCGTAACCATGGGAACACATCCAGCTTCTTCACCTGCAGGATCGCGTGAGCAGTTAGGATGAAATGATTGAATAACATGCTTACGTAAATTTATTTTGCAACGCTCGCACACAATGCTCCCTCAAGACAAAGTCCCAAATTGCAACCTATAGTATCTGGTAAAAAGTAGTGCACTAGTAGGGAATAGGGTGCCATTTGGGATGTATCCTGATTAATGACAGACGTGTGGATGAAAGAAACACTTTTAACACACACACACACACACACCAAAAAAATGGGGACTGCTCTTAAGTGTTCCTGCTAATTTATTGATTATTCATTAAGACAAGCAGTGGAGTGTGAGGTGGCTCATTGATAGAAATGGGAGGCTTTCAACACTTTGAGGCTTTTAAAAGTTAATCCCATAGTTGACTAGTATTCACTGGAGTTCAGAAAGGATGGGGTTGATGTGGGCTGACTTCCTGGTCAGGACTCTGGAGAAGTTGTAGCCTCTGAAGTCATTTGTCTGGTAGCCCCCCTCCCTCCGAACAGAGCACTGCCGTAGTCAACCCGGGAGAAGATGAAGGCGTGGACAAGTTTCACAGAGTACTGCCGTAGTCAACCCGGGAGAAGATGAAGGCGTGGATAAGATTCACAGATGGAAACATTATCTTTAGCAGACATGTTCAATATGACCATTAAAAGGACAGAAAAGTATCAAACTTGACTCCCAGGTTGGATATGACAGGGAACAGATGGATGTCTTGACCAACAATTGTAGGGCAGATGTTTCCAGCACTGCTGACCTGCTTGGGTGTCTCAAATAAGCATTGCCTCAGTCTTGCAGCTGGAGGAAGTAATTTCATCCATACGATGACGTCATCTAGGCAGCTGAGTGCTGAGATGGTAATATATACCTGGGTATCGTCAGCGTAGCTTAACAGCCGTGGAAGTTGATGTTACGGAATCTGAGGATTTGGCCGAGAGGGTGCTTGTAAATGACGGACAGAAACATAGCCCGGTGGGACATTGCATGTGACTGCAGACTCCTCCGATCTGGACTCTCCAGTGATGTATTGCTTCCCATTGGAGAGATAGGAGAACCAATTGTTCCAGAGACAGCCGTGTGCTCTCTGAGACGCCGCAGGGGGATGGTGTGGTCTAGAGACCGCAGCAGTGTGCTATCTGAGATGCTGCAGGAGGATGGTGTGGTCTAGAGACAGCAGCAGTGTGCTCACTGAGACCCCGCAGGAGGATGGTGTGGTCTAGAGACAGCAGCACTGTGCTCTGAGACATCACAGGAGGATGTGCTCTCTGAGACAACCGCAGGAGGATGCTATGGTCTAGAAGGCAGTAGTGTGCTCTGAGACACTGCAGGAGGATGGTGTTTTCTACGGCAGGGTTCCCCAACTGGTGGCCCACGGGCCATTTTATTTATCCCCCCAAAGTTTTGAGCAAATGTTTTATTTATTTGTTATTGATGGTCAATAGACTGTAAAAACACCAGTAAATCAACTCCAAGTGATTTTAATTAAGAAATATTTTCCCAAGTATTCCAACGCGTAATATGTAAGTTTATAATGATTGTGTTTTAGTCAAACATATCTGTTTGGGCTTCTTGCGGTCAATTTGCAGTCTACAAATTATTTGTAATTATGACCATCCCCGACCATCCGCTCAAAAAAGAAAGAAACAAAAAGAGGATGCTGGGAGATCCAGAATCTGCAGTCAACAGCAGATTGTTAATACCTTCCACCACAGCTGTTTCGGTGTTGAGCAAGAGCCATGCAGAAGGCTGGAAGATTTTACATCATTATTTTACAAACAGCTGTTAAGAAGGGGGATCTGAAATAGCGTCAGGCCGTACTCATAAAAGCAGAACAGATGGAAATGTTTTACATACTGACAGATATAACACTAAGTTGTGCTAACACACCCAACCCCCAAAGTCCTCCATTTCAGGCACAGCCCATGAATTCCACAGTTTATAGTATTTAGACAGGACCCCCCCCCCCCCCCCCAACCCCTAACTCCTAACTTATACAGACCCCCACCGAACCCTTGACATAGCTTAGGACTATACTGAACAAAATGAGCTTCCCTGAGCCTGTTTCTGACAGTTTGTGTAGAAATGATTAGGTTGTGTAAAACAGTTTCCTGTCCGGGTGGCTGGTCTCAGCCCGCAGGTGAAGGAGGACGATGTGGAGGTCCTGGGCTGCCGTGGTTACTTGTGGTCTGCAGTTGTGTGGCCAGTTGGACATACTACAAAATTCTCTAAAACAATGTTGGAGGTGGCTTATGGTAGATCATTTAATATTAAATTATCTGGCAACAGCTCTGGTGGACGTTCCTGCAGTCAGTCAATTGTACGCTCCCTCAAAACGTGAGACATCTGTGGCATTGTGTTGTGTGACAAAACTGCACATTTTAGAGTGGACTTTTATTGTCCCCAGCACAAGGTGCATCTGTGTAATGATTGTGCTGTTTAATCAGCTTCAATGATAAGGCCACACCTGTCAGGTGGATGGATTATCTTGGCAAAGGAGAAATGCTCACTAACAAGGACGTAAACAAATTTTATGCATCATATTTGAGAGAAATATATATTTTTGTGCGTATGGAACATTTCTGGGATCTTTTATTTCAGCTCATGAAACATGGAGACCAACACTTTACATGTTGCTTTCAAACGTTTGTTTATTTAGTATTAATTAGGATCCACAGGGTTAGTTTATATATTTGTTCATTGTTGTGTCACGCTGCTATAGAGACACTGTAAGGAATGTGAACATATAAGATGACCACACACATGCACATTGCTGTGCGTAAATGATAAGGATTCGATTACAAGACTCACGCTGAGGCTCCAGGCTTTTTTCACAAACATGTGCACGTGCTCAAGGCGCAGCCCAGAGGCCCATTACTTCCTGCCAGGGTGTTGGGGGAGAAGAGAATCAGCCAATTCAACTCTAGAGCTCTGGCCTGAATACACTGGACATACACTATGTGTGTGTGTGTGTGAGAGAGCCTGTGTTTAACTCAACCAGTGCATTGCTTTGCTGACTGAGTTCCTCTGTTGAGTTTTAAAGCAGGAAAACTCAGAAAAGGTCCTGTTTTCAATACTGCTGGGTGGCATTTGGCCCACACTCCTTATATGGCATTTGGCCCACACTCCTTATATGGCATTTGGCCCACACTCCTTATATGGCATTTGGCCCACACTCCTTATATGGCATTTGGCCCACACTTATATGGCATTTGGCCCACACTGGCATTTGGCCCACACTCATTTGGCCCACACTTATATGGCATTTGGCCCACACTCCTTATATGGCATTTGGCCCACACTCTTATATGGCATTTGGCCCACACTCCTTATATGGCATTTGGCCCACACTCCTTATATGGCATTTGGCCCACACTCCTTATATGGCATTTGGCCCACACTCCTTATATGGCATTTGGCCCACACTCCTTATATGGCATTTGGCCCACACTCCTTATATGGCATTTGGCCCACACTCCTTATATGGCATTTGGCCCACACTCCTTATATGGCATTTGGCCAACCTAGTGAGATATCTGTTAGTCACACTGTGTCACAATGTCTGTTTTGTCACAAACACCTCATGAGCAAAATCTCCTTTTGACTTACCTACAGTGCCTAAAGAAGGTACAGTTGTCGGAAGGTTACATACACCTTAGCCAAATACATTTAAACTCAGTTTCACAATTCCTGACATTTAATCCTAGTAAAAATTCCCTGCCTTAGGTCAGATAGGATCACCACTTTATTTTAAGAATGTGACATGTCAGAATAATAGTAGAGAGAATGATTTATTTAAGATTTTATTTCCTTCATCACATTCCCAGTGGGTCTGAAGTTTACATACACTCAATTAATATTTGGTAGCATTGCCTTTAAACTGTTTAACTTGGGTCAAATGTTTTGGGTAGCCTTCCACGAGCTAACCACAATATGTTGGGTGAATTTTGGCCCATTCCTCCTGACAGAGCTGGTGTAACTGAGTCAGGTTTGTAGGCCTCCTTGCTCACACACGCTTTCCATAGGATTGAGATTTCTATTTCATTTTCTATGGGATTGTGGTCAGAGCTTTTATGGTCACTCCAATACCTTGACATTGTTGTCCTGAAGCCATTTTGCCACAACTTTGTAAGTATGCTTGGGGTCATTGTCCATTTGGAAGATCCATTTGTGACCAAGCTTTAACTTCCTGACTGATGTCTTGACATGTTGCTTCAATATATCCACATAATTTCCCCTCCTCATGATGCTATCTATTTTGTGAAGTGCACCAGTCCCTCCTGCAGCAAAGCACTCCCACAACATGATGCTGCCAACCCCGTGCTTCACGGTTGGGATGATGTTCTTCGGCTTGCAAGCCTCCCCCTTTTTCCTCCAAACATAACGATGGTCATTATGGCTAAACAGTTCTATTTTTGTTTCATCAGACCAGAGGACATTTATACAAAAAGTACAATCTTTGTCCCCATGTGGAGTTGCAAACCGTAGTCTGGCTTTTTTATGGAGGTTTTGGAGCAGTGGCTTCTTCCTTGCTGAGCGGCCTTTCAGATTATGTCGATATAGGACTCATTTACTGTGGATATAGATACTTTTGTCCCGTTTCCTCCAGCATCGTCACAAGGTCCTTTGCTGGGATTCTGGGATTGATTTTCATTTTTCGCAACAAAGTACGTTCATCTCTAGGAGACAGAACGCGTCTCCTTCCTGAGCAGTATGACGGCTGCGTGGTCCCATGGTGTTTATACTCACGTACTATTGTTTGTACAGATGAACGTGGTAACTTCAGGAGTTTGGGAAATTGCTCCCAAGGATGAACCAGACTTTTTGAATTCTACAAATGATTCCCGAGGTCTTGGCTGATTTATTTTGATTTTCCCATGATGTCAAGCAAAGATGCACTGAGTTTGAAGGTAGGCCTTGAAATACATCAACATGTACACCTATCAGAAGCTTCTAAAGCCATGACATAATTTTCTGGAATTTTCCAAGCTGTGTAAAGGCACAGTCAACTCGTGCATGTAAACTTCTGAACAACTGGAATTGTGATACAGTGAATTATAAGTGAAGTAATCTGTCTGTAAACAATTGTTGGAAAAATGACTTGTGTCATGCACAAAGTAGATGTCCTAACCGACTTGCAAAACTATAGTTTGTTAAAACCTCTTTGGGCTAGGGGGCAGTATTCGGAAGTTCGGTTGACTGAGGTGTCCAAAGTAAACTGCCTGTTACTCAGGCCCGGAAGCTAGGAAATGCATATAATTGGTAGCATTGGATAGAAAACACTCTGAAGTTTACAAAACTGTTAACCTCTTAGATAAAAAATCTTACTACAAAATATTCATATGCTTTACAGACAAAGCAAGACAAGCATTTGTGTAAGTTTATCGATAGCCTAGCATAGCATTATGTACAGCGAGCAGCCGGTAACTTCAGAAAATCAGAAAAGCAATCAAATTAAATTGTTTACTTTTGATAAGCTTCGGATGTTTTCACTCACGAGACTCCCAGTTAGACAGCAAATGTTCATTTTGTCCCATAAAGATTATTTTTATAGCCGAAATACCTCCGTTTGTTCTTCACGTTTTGTTGAGAAATCCACCGGAAATTGCGGTCACAACAACCCGTAAAAATATTCCAAATTAGATCCATAATATCGACAGAAACATGGCAAACGTTTTTTAAAATAATCAAGCCTCAAGGTGTTTTTCAAATATCTATTCGATAATATATCAACCCGGGACAATTGGCTTCTTAGTAGGAGCGAGAGGAACAATGGCCGCCTTTGTCTATTACGCACAAATCACTCTGAGAGCCACCAGCTGACCACTGACACAATGTTGTCGCTCACGCTCATTTTTCAAAATAAAAGCCTGAAACTATGTCTTGTGACTCTAGACACATTAGGGAAGCCATAGAAAAAAGAATCTGGTTGATATCCCTTTCAATGCTCAATAGGGAGGCACAGGAACGCAGAGTTTTTTTTTTAAAGAGTCACTTCCTGATTGGATTTTTCACAGGCTTGCAATATCAGTTCTGTTATACTCACAGGCAATATTTTTACAGTTTTGGAAACTTTAGAGTGTTTTCTATCCTAATTATATGCATATTCTATTATCTTGTCCTGAGAAATAGCCTGTTTACTTTGGGAACGTTATTTTTCCAAAAATGAAAATACTGCCCCCTAGTCTCAAGAGGTTAAAATAATGTCTGAGTGTAACACAACTGATATGGCAGGTGAAAACGCAAGGAGAATCCATTCAGGAAAAAATATTTGTTGAGGTCACAGGCCATTTCAATGCTAGTCTATGGGATATTCAAAATACTTCCTCCCAGATTGCAGTTCCTATGGCTTCCACGAGAGGTCAACAGTCTTTAGAAAGGGGTTCAGGCTTGTTTTTTGAAAAATGAGCAAATAGTTGTAGTTTTTCTGCCTCTGCTGGTTTGAAAAATGTTTTTAATGTTGGTGTATGCGGAGAGCTGTCCTCAGATAATTGCATGGTATGCTTCCGCCGTAAAGCCTTTTTGAAATCTAACAAAGCCGCTGGATTAACAAGAAGTTAAGCTTTTAAACGATGTAAGACACTTGTATTTTCATGAATGTTTAATATTATGATTTTTGTATTTTGAATTTTGCCCTGTGCGATTTCACCGGATGTTGTCGTGGTGGGTCACTAGTATTCACCCGTCTTGGAATACCTGATGGACAAATGCAGATCCTTCAACCCCCCCCAACTCCCCTCAAAATGGTCCTGCTCTTTGGTCAATTCATCGACAAGACCAACCTTAAAACGTTCCGGCAAACCCCAACTTAAAATTCTCTCAAACCTTGATAAAATAAAAAAATTTTTTAAATATGATTTGCATCAATTAACAAAAAATAACTCACGAACAGTCACAGCCAGAGACACTAAATCAACATGCACATGTTCAGGCTATCAAATTCTTAACACATCTTTATCAAATATAAATACACATTTGCAAAAATAAACTCACCAACAGTAAAACTCTTGAACCGTTCAAGCTACACCAAACTGACTTTAACATGTTCCTACAAACTGAAAATGGTCCACCCGCACAGATGGCTGGTGAAGGCAGCGCAACAACCCCTCTTCAACCGCAGGAGGCTGAACAAATTTGGCTTGGCACCTTAAGCTTTTACAGATGCACAGTTGAGAGCATCCTGTAAAGCAACTGCACCGCCCAACCGAAGGGCTCTCCACAGGGTGGTGCGGTCTGCCCACCGTATCACCGGGGGCAAACTACCTGGGGGCAAACTACCTGTCTTCCAGGACACCTGCAGCACCTAATGTCACAGGAAGGCAAAAAAATATCATCAAGGACAACAACCACCCGAGCCACTGCCTGTTCACCCTGCTATCATCCAGAAGGTGAGGTCAGTACAGGTGCATCAAAGCTGGGAACGAGAGAATGAAAAAACACTTCTATCTCAAGGCCATCAGACTGTTAAACAGCCATCACTAGCACAGAGAGGGTGCTGCCTTATATACATAGACATGACATCACTGGACACATTTATAATTGGAACAATAGTCACTTTAATAATGTTCACATAGTTTGCATTAAATCATCTCATATGTATATACTGCATCTTAGTCTTTGCCGCTGGCATTGCTCTTCCGTTTATTTTAAATATTCTTAAATCCATTCCTTTACTTAGATCTGTTTGGGTATATGTGGTGAAATTGTTAGATATTACTGCACTATTGGAGCTAGAAATACAAGCATTTCAAATTCAAATTCAAATGATAAAAAACATTTATCAACCATATAAATCTAGAGACACCAAACTAA
Organism: Oncorhynchus nerka; assembly: GCF_034236695.1. Classification (NCBI taxonomy): domain Eukaryota; kingdom Metazoa; phylum Chordata; class Actinopteri; order Salmoniformes; family Salmonidae; genus Oncorhynchus; species Oncorhynchus nerka. The sequence goes on from NC_088399.1 coordinate 2,588,795, forward strand.
CTTTCTCATGTTCAGGCTAATAACTACTGTAGTCACTACCACTACTAGAACCAGTCACTACCATTACTACTGTAGTCACTACCACTACTAGAACCAGTCACTACCATTACTACTGTAGTCACTACCACTACTATAACCAGTCACTACCACTACTATAACCAGTCACTACCACTACTAGAACCAGTCACTACCATTACTACTGTAGTCACTACCACTACTAGAACCAGTCACTACCACTACTAGAACCAGTCACTACCACTACTACTGTAGTCACTACCACTACTAGAACCAGTCACTACCACTACTACTGTAGTCACTACCACTACTAGAACCAGTCACTACCACTACTACTGTAGTCACTACCACTACTAGAACCAGTCACTACCATTACTACTGTAGTCACTACCACTACTAGAACCAGTCACTACCATTACTAGAACCAGTCACTACCACTACTACTGTAGTCACTACCACTACTAGAACCAGTCACTACCACTACTACTGTTACTACCATTACTAGTCACTACCACTACTAGAACCAGTCACTACCACTACTACTGTAGTCACTACCACTACTATAACCAGTCACTACCACTACTATAACCAGTCACTACCACTACTAGAACCAGTCACTACCACTACTATAACCAGTCACTACCACTACTATAACCAGTCACTACCACTACTATAACCAGTCACTACCACTACTATAACCAGTCACTACCACTACTAGAACCAGTCACTACCACTACTAGAACCAGTCACTACCACTACTACTGTAGTCACTACCACTACTATAACCAGTCACTACCACTACTATAACCAGTCACTACCATTACTAGAACCAGTCACTACCACTACTATAACCAGACACTACCACTACTATAACCAGTCACTACCACTACCACTGTAGTCACTACCACTACTATAACCAGTCACTACCATTACTACTGTAGTCACTACCACTACTAGAACCAGTCACTAGCACTACTATAACCAGTCACTACCACTACTATAACCAGTCACTACCACTACTATAACCAGTCACTACCACTACTATAACCAGTCACTACCATTACTACTGTAGTCACTACCACTACTATAACCAGTCACTACCACTACTATAACCAGTCACTACCACTACTATAACCAGTCACTACCACTACTATAACCAGTCACTACCACTACTATAACCAGTCACTACCACTACTATAACCAGTCACTACCACTACTATAACCAGTCACTACCACTATTATAACCAGTTACTACCATTACTATAACCAGTCACTACCACTACTATAACCAGTCACTACCACTACTATAACCAGTCACTACCACTACTATAACCAGTCACTACCACTACTATAACCAGTCACTACCATTACTAGAACCAGTCACTACCATTACTAGAACCAGTCACTACCACTACTACTGTAGTCACTACCACTACTATAACCAGTCACTACCACTACTATAACCAGTTACTACCACTACTAGAACCAGTCACTACCACTACTATAACCAGTCACTACCACTACTATAACCAGTCACTACCACTACTATAACCAGTTACTACCACTACTATAACCAGTCACTACCACTACTATAACCAGTCACTACCACTACTATAACCAGTCACTACCACTACTACTGTAGACACTACCACTACTATAACCAGTCACTACCACTACTATAACCAGTCACTACCATTACTATAACCAGTCACTACCACTACTATAACCAGACACTACCACTACTATAACCAGTCACTACCACTACCACTGTAGTCACTACCACTACTATAACCAGTCACTACCATTACTACTGTAGTCACTACCACTACTATGACCAGTCACTAGCACTACTATAACCAGTCACTACCACTACTATAACCAGTCACTACCACTACTATAACCAGTCACTACCATTACTACTGTAGTCACTACCACTACTATAACCAGTCACTACCACTACTATAACCAGTCACTACCACTACTATAACCAGTCACTACCACTACTATAACCAGTCACTACCACTACTATAACCAGTCACTACCACTACTATAACCAGTCACTACCACTACTATAACCAGTCACTACCACTATTATAACCAGTCACTACCATTACTACTGTAGTCACTACCATTACTATAACCAGTCACTACCATTACTACTGTAGTCACTACCACTACTATAACCAGTCACTACCACTATTATAACCAGTTACTACCATTACTATAACCAGTCACTACCATTACTATAACCAGTCACTACCACTACTAGAACCAGTCACTACCACTACTAGAACCAGTCACTACCACTACTAGAACCAGTCACTACCACTACTAGAACCAGTCACTACTACTACTAGAACCAGTCACTACCACTACTAGAACCAGTCACTACTACTACTATAACCAGTCACTACCACTACTATAACCAGTCACTACCATTACTACTGTAGTCACTACCACTACTATAACAAGTCACTACCATTACTATAACTATAACCAGTCACTACCATTACTACTATAACCAGTCACTACCATTACTATAACTATAACCAGTCACTACCATTACTATAACTATAACCAGTCACTACCATTACTATAACCAATTACTACCACTACTAGAACCAGTCACTATCACTACTATAACCAGTCACTACCACTACTAGAACCAGTCACTACCATTACTACTGTAGACACTACCACTACTATAACTATAACCAGCCACTACCACTACTATAACTATAACCAACCACTACCACTACTATAACTATAACCAGTCACTACCACTACTATAACTATAACCAGTCACTACCACTACTATAACCAGTCACTACCACTACTATAACCAGTCACTACCACTACTATAACCAGTCACTACCATTACTACTGTAGACACTACCACTACTATAACCAGTCACTACCATTACTACTGTAGAAACTACCACTACTATACCAAGTCACTAGCACTACTATAACCAGTCACTACCACTACTATAACCAGTCACTACCACTACTATAACCAGTCACTACCATTACTACTGTAGACACTACCACTACTATAACCAGTCACTACCACTACTATAACTAGTCACTACCACTACTATAACCAGTCACTACCACTACTATAACTATAACCAGTCACTACCACTACTATAACTATAACCAGTCACTACCACTACTATAACCAGTCACTACCATTACTACTGTAGTCACTACCACTACTATAACCAGTCACTACCACTACTATAACCAGTCACTACCATTACTACTGTAGTCACTACCACTACTATAACCAGTCACTACCATTACTACTGTAGTCACTACCACTACTATAACCAGTCACTACCATTACTACTGTAGTCACTACCACTACTATAACCAGTCACTACCATTACTACTGTAGTCACTACCACTACTATAACCAGTCACTACCACTACTATAACCAGTCACTACCACTACTATAACCAGTCACTACCATTACTACTGTAGTCACTACCACTACTATAACCAGTCACTACCACTACTATAACCAGTCACTACCACTACTTTAACCAGTCACTACCACTACTTTAACCAGTCACTACCACTACTATAACCAGTCACTACCACTACTATATCTACCATTACTACTGTAGTCACTACCACTACTATAACCAGTCACTACCACTACTATATCTACCATTACTACTGTAGTCACTACCACTACTATAACCAGTCACTACCACTACTATAACCAGTCACTACCACTACTATAACCAGTCACTACCACTACTATAACCAGTCACTACCACTACTATAACCAGTCACTACCACTACTATAACCAGTCACTACCACTACTATAACCAGTCACTACCACTACTATATCTACCATTACTACTGTAGTCACTACCACTACTATAACCAGTCACTACCACTACTATAACCAGTCTACCACTACTACTAACCAGTCACTACCACTACTATAACCAGTCACTACCACTACTATAACCAGTCACTACCACTACTATATCTACCATTACTACTGTAGTCACTACCACTACTATATCTACCATTACTACTGTAGTCACTACCACTACTATAACCAGTCACTACCACTACTATATCTACCATTACTACTGTAGTCACTACCACTACTATAACCAGTCACTACCACTACTTTAACCAGTCACTACCACTACTTTAACCAGTCACTACCACTACTATAACCAGTCACTACCACTACTATAACCAGTCACTACCACTACTATAACCAGTCACTACCACTACTATAACCAGTCACTACCACTACTATATCTACCATTACTACTGTAGTCACTACCACTACTATAACCAGTCACTACCACTACTATAACCAGTCACTACCACTACTATAACCAGTCACTACCACTACTATAACCAGTCACTACCACTACTATAACCAGTCACTACCACTACTATATCTACCATTACTACTGTAGTCACTACCACTACTATATCTACCATTACTACTGTAGTCACTACCACTACTATAACCAGTCACTACCACTACTATATCTACCATTACTACTGTAGTCACTACCACTACTATAACCAGTCACTACCACTACTATAACCAGTCACTACCACTACTATATCTACCATTACTACTGTAGTCACTACCACTACTATATCTACCATTACTACTGTAGTCACTACCACTACTATAACCAAGGTGTAAAAATAAATAAATAAAAAGTTGGAGCCCAAAAATACCGATTTCCGATTGTTATGAAAAGTTGAAATCGGCCATTCAGATGAATCGGTTGACCTCTACTACAGAGTGTTATTCTCCCTCCGGGTTGGGCATGGAGTGTGTCCGACGTGGGTATACAATACACCAGACAGTGAGGGGTATTACATGTTTACTTGCCCAATGAACATGAAGCCATCCCTGGGAGAGCTTAGGAAGGGGCTGGGGTTGAGGCTGGGACAGGACGCAGGTCTCTCCTGTGACTGACCGGTGCAGGCTCTTCCCATCTGGTTGGTTTGACAGCACCAACAATCACTATCACCACTCATCATTTGTCACATTCACAAAAACACAGGGACAGTCCCAAATTGCACCGTATTCCCGATAGTGCACTACTATAGACCAGGGCCTATTCCCTATATAGTGCACTATTACAGACCAGAGCCCTATATAGTACGCTACTTTAGACCAGAGCCCTATATAGCACACTACTTTAGACCAGAACCCTATAAAAGGGCATGCCATTTAGAAAACCACTGAGGTGCCTTTAATCTACTTCCTGCCTCACGTCCCTGTGATACTGATGCCCATCGTGTTAAAGTGGTGAAACCCATACCAGGGCATTCTTAATATGATGCCCACTGTGTTAACATGGTGAAACCCATACCAGGGTCTTCTTAATATGATGCCCACTGTGTTAACATGGTGAAACCCATACCAGGGTCTTCTTAATATGATGCCCACTGTGTTAACAACCCATACCAGGGCCTTCTTAATATGATGCCCACTGTGTTAACAACCCATACCAGGGCCTTCTTACTATGATGCCCACTGTGTTAACAACCCATACCAGGGTCTTCTTACTATGATGCCCACTGTGTTAACATGGTGAAACCCATACCAGGGCCTTCTTACTATGATGCCCACTGTGTTAACAACCCATACCAGGGCCTTCTTACTATGATGCCCACTGTGTTAACATGGTGAAACCCATACCAGGGCCTTCTTACTATGATGTCCACTGTGTTAACAACCCATACCAGGGTCTTCTTACTATGATGCCCACTGTGTTAACATGGTGAAACCCATACCAGGGCCTTCTTACTATGATGCCCACTGTGTTAACATGGTGAAACCCATACCAGGGTCTTCTTAATATGATGCCCACTGTGTTAACAACCCATACCAGGGCCTTCTTACTATGATGCCCACTGTGTTAACATGGTGAAACCCATACCAGGGCCTTCTTACTATGATGCCCACTGTGTTAACAACCCATACCAGGGCATTCTTACTATGATGCCCACTGTGTTAACATGGTGAAACCCATACCAGGGCATTCTTACTATGATGCCCACTGTGTTAACATGGTGAAACCCATACCAGGGCCTTCTTAATATGATGCCCACTGTGTTAACATGGTGAAACCCATACCAGGGCCTTCTTACTGCCCACTGTGTTAACAACCCATACCAGGGCATTCTTACTATGATGCCCACTGTGTTAACATGGTGAAACCCATACCAGGGCCTTCTTACTATGATGCCCACTGTGTTAACAACCCATACCAGGGCATTCTTACTATGATGCCCACTGTGTTAACATGGTGAAACCCATACCAGGGCCTTCTTACTATGATGCCCACTGTGTTAACATGGTGAAACCCATACCAGGGCCTTCTTAATATGATGCCCACTGTGTTAACAACCCATACCAGGGCCTTCTTACTATGATGCCCACTGTGTTAACAACCCATACCAGGGCCTTCTTAATATGATGCCCACTGTGTTAACATGGTGAAACCCATACCAGGGCCTTCTTAATATGATGCCCACTGTGTGGTGAAACCCATACCAGGGCCTTCTTACTATGATGCCCACTGTGTTAACAACCCATACCAGGGCCTTCTTAATGCCCACTGTGATGCAACCCATACCAGGGCCTTCTTAATATGATGCCCACTGTGTTAACATGGTGAAACCCATACCAGGGCCTTCTTAATATGATGCCCACTGTGTTAACAACCCATACCAGGGCCTTCTTACTATGATGCCCACTGTGTTAACATGGTGAAACCCATACCAGGGCCTTCTTAATATGATGCCCACTGTGTTAACAACCCATGGTGAAACCCATACCAGGGCCTTCTTACTATGATGCCCACTGTGTTAACATGGTGAAACCCATACCAGGGCCTTCTTACTATGATGCCCACTGTGTTAACAACCCATACCAGGGTCTTCTTAATATGATGCCCACTGTGTTAACATGGTGAAACCCATACCAGGGCCTTCTTACTATGATGCCCACTGTGTTAACATGGTGAAACCCATACCAGGGCCTTCTTACTATGATGCCCACTGTGTTAACATGGTGAAACCCATACCAGGGCCTTCTTAATATGATGCCCACTGTGTTAACATGGTGAAACCCATACCAGGGCCTTCTTAATATGATGCCCACTGTGTTAACAACCCATACCAGGGCCTTCTTAATATGATGCCCACTGTGTTAACATGGTGAAACCCATACCAGGGCCTTCTTACTATGATGCCCACTGTGTTAACATGGTGAAACCCATGCTGTGTTTTCGACTAGCGATTACAGATACATTTTCAGAAGGAAAATTTTAACACTTAATCTGCTATGGTCGATGTCTACGCCCCCGCGGAAATCTAAATAGCATAATACTAAACAAATGTCTCAATCTACCACATCTGCCTGTATCGCACTTTCGCATCTGCTGTGAAAGATGACAGAGCGGTGTCTGCACAGACCATGAGACATCACGAAAAACGGTCTTCTCACAAAATCATCTGGAACGGTTTGTCCTACAAACTGCTCTGCCTCGCACGCGACGGCTGGGGAGGTGTAAAGCTCACCGCCATTGGAATCTGGAGCAGTGGAAACACGTTCTCTGGAGTGATGAATCATACTTCATCATCTGGCAGTCCGACGGACAAATCTGGGTTTGGTGGATGGCAGGAGAAGACTATGCGTAGTGCCAACTGTAAATTTTGGTGGAGGAGGAATAATGGCATGGGGCTGTTTTTCATGGTTCAGGCCCCTTAGTTCCAGTGAAGGGAAATCTTAAATGCTACAGCATACAATGACATTCTAGACGATTCTGTGCTTCCAAATGTGTGGCAACAATTCCCCCGTGCAGAAAAACGAGGTCCAAACAGGAATTGTTTGTCGAGATCGAAGAGGAAAAACTTGACTGGATTGCACAGAGCCCTAACCTTAACCCCAACCAACACCTTTGGGATGAATTGAAATGCCACCTGCGAGCCAGGCCTAATCACTCAACATCAGTACCCGACCTCACTAAAGCTCTTGGACCCGCCGCAATGTTCCTACATCAAGTGGAAAGGCTTCCCAGATGAGTGGAGGCTGTTGTCGCAGCAATGTTCCAACATCAAGTGGAAAGGCTTCCCAGAAGAGTGGAGGCTGTTATAGCAGCAATGTTCCAACATCAAGTGGAAAGGCTTCCCAGAAGAGTGGAGGCTGTTGTCGCAGCAATGTTCCAACATCAAGTGGAAAGGCTTCCCAGAAGAGTGGAGGCTGTTGTCGCAGCAATGTTCCAACATCAAGTGGAAAAGCTTCCCAGACGAGTGGAGGCTGTTGTAGCAGCAATGTTCCAACATCAAGTGGAAAGGCTTCCCAGAAGAGTGGACGCTGTTGTCGCAGCAATGTTCCAACATCAAGTGGAAAAGCTTCCCAGAAGAGTAGAGGCTGTTATAGCAGCAATGTTCCAACATCTAGTGGAAAGCCTTCCCAGAAGAGTGGAGGCTGTTATAGCAGCAATGTTCCAACATCACGTGGAAAAGCTTCCCAGAAGAGTGGAGGCTGTTATAGCAGCAAAGGGGGGGATGGGTGCAAGTCCATATTAATGCCCATGATTTTAGAATGAGATGTTCAACGAGCAGGTGTCCACATCCTTTCAGTCATGTAGTCCATGTAGTCCAAATTCATGTACATCTTAATGCATTGGCAAATAAAGGTAGTTCTGATTCAAAGCAAAACAAAGTGAAAAAAACAGATTACTCTTGTCAAATGTCCAAACCATTGTTAGTGAGACCTCAGACCGGCACCCAGCATTGAACACAGCCCTCTCAGAGCCAGAGAGAGACTACACCAAGGCGTAGACTTTGGGGACATGCCAAAAACAAACAGGAATGTTTGATGACTATCAATCTGTCCTAGCCAATGTTTAAACACAAAACTGAAATAATCTGTAAGAGCTACGGGACAGCATAGAGCCTGGAGGAATACAGGACTACGGCATAGAGCCTGGAGGATTACAGGACGACAGCATAGAGCCTGGAGGATTACAGGACGACAGCATAGAGCCTGGAGGATTACAGGACGACAGCATAGAGCCTGGAGGATTACAGGACAACATCATAGAGCCTGGATGGTTACAGGACGACGGCATAGAGCCTGGAGGATTACAGGATGACGGGACAGCATAGAGCCTGGAGGATTACAGGATTACAGGACAGCATAGAGCCTGGAGGATTACAGGACGACAGCAAAGAGCCTGGCGGATTACAGGATGACAGTACAGCATAGAGCCTGGAGGATTACAGGACGACAGCAAAGAGCCTGGAGGATTACAGGACGACAGGATAGAGCCTGGAGGAAAACAGGACGACAGCATAGAGCCTGGAGGATTACAGGACGACAGGAGAGAGCCTGGAGGATTACAGGACGACGGAATAGAGCCTGGAGGATTACAGGACGACAGCATAGAGCCTGGAGGATTACAGGACGACGGCATAGAGCCTGGCGGATTACAGGATGACAGTACAGCATAGAGCCTGGAGGATTACAGGACAACATCATAGAGCCTGGATGGTTACAGGACGACGGCATAGAGCCTGGAGGATTACAGGATGACGGGACAGCATAGAGCCTGGAGGATTACAGGATTACAGGACAGCATAGAGCCTGGAGGATTACAGGACGACAGCATAGAGCCTGGAGGATTACAGGACGACAGGAGAGAGCCTGGAGGATTACAGGACGACGGAATAGAGCCTGGAGGATTACAGGACGACAGCATAGAGCCTGGAGGATTACAGGACGCCTGGAGGATTACAGGACGACAGGATAGAGCCTGGAGGATTACAGGACGACAGGCCTGGAGGATTACCTGGAGGATTACAGGACGACAACATAGAGCCTGGAGGATTACAGGACGACAGGACAGCATAGAGCCTGGAAGGATTACAGGACGACAGGATAGAGCCTGGAGGATTACAGGATGACAGCATAGACCTGGAGCAGGACGAGATAGAGCCTGGAGGATTACAGGACCTAGAGCCTGAAGGATTACAGGACGACAGGACAGCATAGAGCCTGAAGGATTACAGGACGACAGGATAGAGCCTGGGGATTACAGGATGACAGGACAACATAGAGCCTGGAGGATTACAGGACGACAGCATAGAGCCTGGAGGATTACAGGACGACGGCATAGAGCCTGAAGGATTACAGGACGACAGGACAGCATAGAGCCTGGAGGATTACAGGACGACAGGATAGAGCCTGGAGGATTACATGGCACCTGGGGAACAGGACAGCATAGAGCCTGGAGGATTACAGGACGACAGCATAGAGCCTGGAGGATTACAGGACGACAGCATAGAGCCTGGAGGATTACAGGACACGGGACAGCATAGAGCCTGGAGGATTACAGGATTACAGGACAGCATAGAGCCTGGAGGATTACAGGACGACAGCAAAGAGCCTGGCGGATTACAGGATGACAGTACAGCATAGAGCCTGGAGGATTACAGGACGACAGCAAAGAGCCTGGAGGATTACAGGATGACAGGATAGAGCCTGGAGGAATACAGGACGACAGCATAGAGCCTGGAGGATTACAGGACGACAGGAGAGAGCCTGGAGGATTACAGGACGACGGAATAGAGCCTGGAGGATTACAGGACGACAGCATAGAGCCTGGAGGATTACAGGACGACGGCATAGAGCCTGGAGGATTACAGGACGACAGGATAGAGCCTGGAGGATTACAGGACGACAGCATAGAGCCTGGAGGATTACAGGACGACAGGACAGCATAGAGCCTGGAGGATTACAGGACGACAACATAGAGTCTGAAGGATTACAGGACGACAGGACAGCATAGAGCCTGAAGGATTACAGGACGACAGGATAGAGCCTGGGGGATTACAGGATGACAGCATAGAGCCTGGAGGATTACAGGACGACGGCATAGAGCCTGGAGGATTACAGGACGACGGCATAGAGCCTGAAGGATTACAGGACGACAGGACAGCATAGAGCCTGAAGGATTACAGGACGACAGCATAGAGCCTGGAGGATTACAGGACGACAGCATAGAGCCTGGAGGATTACAGGACGACGGGACAGCATAGACCCTGGAGGATTACAGGACGACATCATAGAGCCTGGAGGATTACAGGACGATGGCATAGAGCCTGGGGATTACAGGACGACGGGACAGCATATAGCCTGGAGGATTACAGGACGACAGCATAGAGCCTGGAGGATTACAGGTCGACAGGATAGAGCCTGGAGGATTACAGGACGACAGCATAGAGCCTGGAGGATTACAGGACGACAGCATAGAGCCTGGAGGATTACAGGACGACAGCATAGAGCCTGGGGATTACAGGATTACAGGACAGCATAGAGCCAGGAGGATTACAGGATTACAGGACAGCATAGAGCCTGGAGGATTACAGGACGACATCAAAGAGCCTGGGGGATTACAGGATGACAGGACAGCATAGAGCCTGGAGGATTACAGGACAACAGCAAAGAGCCTGGAGGATTACAGGACGACAGAATAGAGCCTGGAGGAATACAGGACGACAGCATAGAGCCTGGAGGATTACAGGATGACGGAATAGAGCCTGGAGGATTACAGGACGACAGCATAGAGCCTGGAGGATTACAGGACGACGGCATAGAGCCTGGAGGATTACAGGACGACAGGATAGAGCCTGGAGGATTACAGGACGACAGCATAGAGCCTGGAGGATTACAGGACGACAGCATAGAGCCTGGAGGATTACAGGACGACAGGACAGCATAGAGCCTGGAGGATTACAGGACGACGGCATAGAGCCTGGAGGATTACAGGACGACAACATAGAGCCTGAAGGATTACAGGACCACAGGATAGAGCCTGGGGGATTACAGGATGACAGCATAGAGCCTGAAGGATTACAGGATGACAGCATAGAGCCTGGAGGATTACATGACAACAGGACAGCATAGAGGCTGGAGGATTACAGGACGACAGGATAGAGCCTGGGGGATTACAGGACGACAGGATAGAGCCTGGGGGATTACAGGACGACAGGATAGAGCCTGGAGGATTACAGGATGACAGCATAGAGCCTGGAGGATTACAGGACGACAGGATAGAGCCTGGAGGATTACAGGACGACAGGATAGAGCCTGGGGGATTACAGGATGACAGGACAGCATAGAGCCTGGAGGATTACAGGACGACAGCATAGAGCCTGGGGGATTACAGGACGACAGGATAGAGCCTGGGGGATTACAGGACCCAGGTGTTTTATTCTGAATAATTAGTCTACCATGGATTCATCGAAGAAAAAGTGAAAAAAGTTGCCCAAATCGATCAACCCAGGTAACAGTTATTCCCATTTTCCAAAACCCACATTTCATCTGTTGTTTTTTTGTCCATGGAAAAACGAAGATTCATATATTGAACTAATGTAAAAATTCAATAGCTTTACCTGGCACTGCACAGGCGCAACAAGTTATGATTCAGCTGCACGGTTTTCTGCCGTGAGATCCAGACATATTAAATAGACGTTGACCAGGAACACGACATAGGCGGTAACTACCATTAAAACAGTTGTCAATCGATTGTGGCCGGTAACATACTAGTTCGACTTTTGAAAACAACCTACCTACGTTTGCATAGACACCTGAAGATGCAGCTGAAGGTGCGCGAGGGAGAAAGAAAAACGGACACATCTCGTATATAGCTATAGCCTACGTGTTGGAGATTAAAATGTTTTATGTTCGAGATAAACAAATAAATTCCTACTTACAGTCGTTCTGTCTCAGCGATATTTACAAACTGTTGCTTGAAACGCCAAAAGATTATTTCTGAGTGAACTCCCAAACTCCAAAAAGTGAATTCCGTTATTGTGTTGGTCGTCAGAGTCGCATGTGTCGTTTCTTCCAATCCAAGTTGAGGATGTGTGATCTTTTCATTTTACAGTCCATAGAGACGAGTGTGTTTTTGTGATTGCATAGTTATGGTGGCTCTCTACTTTCCTCGCGTCCTCCTCTGCAGCGTCTCAGAGCCCTGTTCGTCACTCGACGGGACTGGACCGCTGTATGACGTCACACTTTTTTCTTGAGCGCATAATTGAAAACACTCTTTTTTTGTAGCGCGAGGTGGAGGAGAGACACGCGATTGTATTATTGACCAATTAGCTTCCTATATGTTCTAATTTAGGTAGTTTTATTTTTCTTTGTGATATTATAGACTAAGGTTAAATATATAGAAAGATTGTTTTTAATAGCGTTGTATTGGCACGCAAACGCTAGGTCTACAGTGATTGCTAATGAGCATCACATGACGCAGCATCATAGCTAGTCAAATTGAAAATTAATTTAGGACAGAACTGCTGCTCATGCATGCCTAATTAGTTTAAAATTCATATTTTATTTTTAATTAAGCAGGTGACAACATATATCTGCATGATTTCCTGATAAAGTTTGCTTTGAACAACATGGCTAGATGTATGTTATGCAACAGTAGGTGACATGTTTTCAGGGATGAGGGGGGCATCAGAAACGTGTATGTATTTTTGAACACGAGATATATTTACATAAGCACATTTCCTATCTAAATCTCTTTAGTTGTGTTCTGTTTGTGTTTACATAAGCACACTTATTCCACTTATTCTGTTCCATTACCACGAGCCCATCCTTTTCTATTAAGATACCACCAGCCTCCTGTCTTTAGTACAGTCAGTTTACCTCCACTCATGACTGTATGGGTCAGTAGAGGGGGTGGGTGGTCAGTGGAGGGGCTGGGGTGGTCAGTGTAGGGGCTGGGGTGGTCAGTGGAGGGGCTGGGGTGGTCAGTGTAGGGGCTAGGGTGGTCAGTGGAGGGGCTGGGGTGGTCAGTGTAGGGGCTAGGTGGTCAGTGTAGGGGCTAGGGTGGTCAGTGTAGGGGCTGGGGTGGTCAGTGTAGGGGCTAGGGTGGTCAGTACAGGGGCTAGGGTGGTCAGTGTAGGGGCTAGGGTAGTCAGTGTAGGGGCTGGGGTGGTCAGTAGGGCTAGGGGGTGTGGGGGTCAGTGTAGGGGCTGAGGTGGTCAGTGAAGGGGGTGTGGGGTCAGTAGAGGGGGCTGGGGGGTCAGTGAAGGGGGTGTGGGGTCAGTAGAGGGGTGGGGGTCAGTGTAGGGGCTGGGGGTCAGTGTAGTCAGTAGAGGGGCTGGGGTGGTCAGTGTAGGGGTGGGGGGTCAGTAGAGGGGTGGGGGGTCAGTAGAGGGGTGGGGGGTCAGTAGAGGGGGTGGGGGTCAGTGAAGGGGGTGGGGGTCAGTGTAGGGGCTGGGGGGGGTCAGTAGAGGGGCTGGGGTGGTCAGTGTAGGGGCTGGGGTGGTCAGTGAAGGGGCTGGGGGGTCAGTGAAGGGGATGGGGGGTCAGTTAAGGGATGGGGGTCAGTAGAGGGGGTGGGGGGGGGTCAGTTAAGGGGGTGGGGGTCAGTAGATGGGGTGGGGGTCAGTAGAGGGGTGGGGTCAGTGAAGGGGTGGGGGTCAGTAAAGGGGGTGGGGGTCAGTAGAGGGGGTGGGGGGTCAGTTCCTTGGGGAACTAAGGGTACATCCCATATGACACCCTATTCTCTGGGGAACTCAGTCTCTCGGTATCCTGTATTTTTTTTCTTCCTTTTCCTTTGATTTGCACATTGCATCCCCAGTGGCCGTCAGTCAGGAATCATCAACAAGTTGAATGTCGGTGTTGTTTCCTTCAGCTTGCTCTGAGTTGCTTGTGGCTTTAGAGAGTTTTATGTAATTACTGTTTTTCAGTCTGTCAGACTGAATTGCACAGCCCAGATGCTGAGGAGTCAGTGACTGAATGTGTTTCACCTCTTCCCCTCCGGTCTGGTCTAATCACTCTCCAGCCAGGAGACGTAGTGATGTCAGGACAGAGTGTGACGTAGTGAAATGGCAACACAATGGAGATGAGTTTACAACCTCCCTGTTCCATTAGACAGCCACTATGACTCAACTCAGAGTACAGTTTACAACCTCCCTGTTCCATTAGACAGCCAACTCAGAGTACAGTTTACAACCTCCCTGTTCCATTAGACAGCCACTATGACTCAACTCTACAACCTCCCTGTTCTATTAGACAGCCACTATGACTCAACTCAGAGTAGAGTTTACAACCTCCCTGTTCCATTAGACAGCCACTATGACTCAACTCTACAACCTCCCTGTTCCATTAGACAGCCACTATGACTCAACACAGAGTAGAGTTTACAACCTCCCTGTTCCATTGGACAGCCACTATGACTCAACTCTACAACCTCCCTGTTCCATTAGACAGCCACTATGACTCAACACAGAGTACAGTTTACAACCTCCCTGTTCCATTAGACAGCCACTATGACTCAACTCTACAACCTCCCTGTTCCATTAGACAGCCACTATGACTCAACTCAGAGTACAGTTTACAACCTCCCTGTTCCATTAGACAGCCACTATGACTCAACACAGAGTAGAGTTTACAACCTCCCTGTTCTATTAGACAGCCACTATGACTCAACACAGAGTAGAGTTTACAACCTCCTGACTCAACACAAGACTCAACTCTAGAGTTTAGAACCACTCCCTGTTCTATTAGACAGCCACTATGACTCAACTCAGAGTACAGTTTACAACCTCCCTGTTCCATTAGACAGCCACTATGACTCAACTCTACAACCTCCCTGATCCATTAGACAGCCACTATGACTCAACTCTACAACCTCCCTGTTCTATTAGACAGCCACTATGACTCAACTCAGAGTACAGTTTACAACCTCCCTGTTCCATTAGACAGCCACTATGACTCAACTCAGAGTAGAGTTTACAACCTCCCTGTTCTATTAGACAGCCACTATGACTCAACTCAGAGAGTACAGTTCCATTAGACAGCCACAACTCCCAGAGTGAGTTTACAACCTCCCTGTTCCATTAGACAGCCACTATGACTCAACACAGAGTAGAGTTTACAACCTCCCTGTTCTATTAGACAGCCACTATGACTCAACACAGAGTACAGTTTACAACCTCCCTGTTCTATTAGACAGCCACTATGACTCAACTCAGAGTACAGTTTACAACCTCCCTGTTCTATTAGACAGCCACTATGACTCAACTCAGAGTACAGTTTACAACCTCCCTGTTCCATTAGACAGCCACTATGACTCAACACAGAGTACAGACAGCCACTATGACTCAACTCAGAGTAGAGTTTACAACCTCCCTGTTCCATTAGACAGCCACTATGACTCAACACAGAGTAGAGTTTACAACCTCCCTGTTCTATTAGACAGCCACTATGACTCAACTCAGAGTAGAGTTTACAACCTCCCTGATCCATTAGACAGCCACTATGACTCAACACAGAGTAGAGTTTACAACCTCCCTGATCCATTAGACAGCCACTATGACTCAACTCAGAGTACAGTTTACAACCTCCCTGTTCTATTAGATAGCCACTATGACTCAACCATTAGACAGAGTACTCAACTCAGAGTTTTACAATTAGACCTCCAACTCAGAGTAGAGTTTAGAACCTGTTCCATTAGACAGCCACTATGACTCAACTCAGAGTAGAGTTTACAACCTCCCTGTTCCATTAGACAGCCACTATGACTCAACTCAGAGTAGAGTTTACAACCTCCCTGATCCATTAGACAGCCACTATGACTCAACTCAGAGTACAGTTTACAACCTCCCTGTTCCATTAGACCGATGTAACATTTTACATTGGACCAGACCCAACCCTTTTTTTTATTTTACCTTTATTTAACCAGGCAAGTCAGTTAAGAACAAATTCTTATTTTCAATGACGGCCTAGGAACAGTGGGTTAACTGCCTGTTCAGGGGCAGAATGACAGATTTGTACCTTGTCAGCTCGGGGTTTGAACTTGCAACCTTCCGGTTACTAGTCCAATGCTCTAACCGCTAGGCTACCCTCACAACAATATAACCTTGTGGAGCCACTGGTCTGCTCAGAGTAATACCATCAACCTAGCAGTAGCAGTATTGTGATAGGCTAGCCTTAGCAGTAACCTAGCAGTAGCAGCACTGTCATAGGCTAGCCTGAATAGCACTAACCTAGCAGTAGCAGTAGTGTGATAGGCTTGCCTTGTTAGCAGTAACCTAGCAGTACCAGTACTGTGATGTGCTATTAAGTCTAGCCTTAACCTAGCAGTAGTAGCACTGTGATAGGCTAGCCTTTTTAGCAGTAACCTAGCAGTACAGTACTGTGATAGGCTAGCCTTGTTAGCAGTAGCACTAACCTAGCAGTAGCAGTACTGTGATAGGCTAGCCTTAATAGCACTAACCTAGCAGTAGTAGCACTGTGATAGGCTAGCCTTGTTAGCAGTAACCTAGCAGTAGCAGTACTGTGATAGGCTAGCCTTAATAGCACTAACCTAGCAGTAGCAGTAGTGTGATAGGCTAGCCTTGTTAGCACTAACCTAGCAGTAGCAGTACTGTGATAGGCTAGCCTTAATAGCACTAACCTAGCAGTAGCAGAACTGTGATAGGCTAGCCTTGTTAGCAGTAGCAGTAGTGTGATAGGCTAGCCTTGTTAGCAGTAACCTAGCAGTAGCAGAACTGTGATAGGCTAGCCTTGTTAGAACTAACCTAGCAGTAGCAGTACTGTAATAGGCGAGAATTGTTAGCAGTAACATAGTAGTAGCAGTACTGTGATAGGCTAGCCTTGTTAGCAGTAGCTTGTGCTGCTAGGGGACCTAAACTGGGACATGCTTAGCACCCCAGCCATCCTACAATCTAAGCTTGATGCCCTCAATCTCACACAAATTATCAATGAACCTACCAGGTACAACCCCAAATCCTTAAACACGGGCACCCTCCATAGATATCATCCTAACTAACTTGCCCTCCAAATACACCTCTGCTGTTTTCAACCAGGATCTCAGCGATCACTGCCTCTTTGCCTGCATCCGTAATGGGTCAGCGGTCAAACGACCACCCCTCATCACTGTCAAACGCTCCCTAAAACACTTCAGCGAGCAGGCCTTTCTAATCGACCTGGCCCAGGTATCCTGGAAGGATATTGACCTCATCCTGTCAGTAGAGGATGCCTGGTTATTCTTTAAAAGTGCCTTCCTCACCAATAAAATTAAGAACCAGGAACAGATATAGCCCATGGTTCATTCCAGACCTGCCTGCCCTTGACCAGCACAAAAACATCCTATTAGCACCGAATAGCCCCCACGATATGCAACTTTTCAGGGAAGTTAGGAACCAATATACACAGGCAGTTAGGAGTGTTAAGGCTAAATTTGCATCCTGTAGCACAAACTCAAAAAAGTTCTGGGACATTGTAAAGTCAATGGAGAATAAGAGCACCTCCGCCCAGCTGCCCACTGCACTGAAGATAGGGTACATTGTCACCACCGATAAATCCACTAAAATTGAGAATTTCAATAAGCATTTTTCTACAGCTGGTCATGCTTTCCACCTGGCTACCCCTACCCCGGCCAACAGCCCTGCACCCCGCACAGCAACTGGCCCAAGCCCCCCCCCCCCCCCTCCCTGCTATTCCTTCACCCAAATCCAGACAGCTGATGTTTTGAAGAGCTGCAAAATCTGGACAACTACAAATCAGCTGGGCTAGACAATCTGGACCCTCTCTTTCTAAAATTATCTACCGAAATTGTTGCAACCCCTATTATTAGCCTGTTCCTCCTCTCTTTCGTATCATCTGAGATTCTTAAAGATTGGAAAGCTGCCGCGATCATCCCCCTCTTCAAAGGAGGAGACACTCTACTCAACAAACTGGATGCAGTCTATCACAGTGCCATCTGTTTTGTCACCAAAGCCCCATATACTACCCACCACTGCGACCTCTATGCTGTCGTTGGCTGGCCCTCGCTTCATACTCGTCGCCAAACCCACTGGCTCCAGGTCATCTACAAGACCCTGCTAGGGAAAGCCCCGCCTTATCTCAGCTCACTGGTCACCATAGCAGCACCCACCTGCAGCACGCGCTTCAGCAGGTATATTTCACTGGTCACCCCCAAAGCCAATTCCTCATTTGGCCACCTTTCCTTCCAGTTCTCTGCTGCCACTGACTGGAACGAACTGCAAAAATTACTGAAGCTGGAGACTCGTATCTCCCTCACTAGCTTTAAACACCAGCTGTCAGAGCAACTCACAGATCACTGCACCTGTACACAGCCCATCTGTAAATAGTCCATCCAACTACCTCATCCCCATAATGTATTTATTTATCTAGCTCCTTTGCACCCCAGTATCTCTACTTGCACATTCATCTTCTGCACATCTATCACTCCAGTGTTTAATTGGTATATTGTGATTAAATTGCCACCATAGCCTATTTATTGCCTTACCTTATCTTACCTCATTAACACACACTGTATATGGACTTTTTCTACTGTATTATTGACTGTATGTTAGTTTATGTATGTTAGTTTATTCCATGTGTAACTCTGTTGTTTGTGTCGCACTGCTTTGCTTTATCTTGGCCAGGTCGCAATTGTAAATAAGAACTTGTTCTCAACTAGCCTACCTGGTTAAATAAAGGTGAAGTAAATATAAAAGTAACCTAGCAGTAGCAGTAGTGTGATATGCTAGCCATGTTAGCAGTAACCTAGCAGTAGCAGTAGTGTGATATGCTAGCCATGTTAGCAGTAACCTAGCAGTAGCAGTAGTGTGATAGGCTAGCCTTGTTAGCAGTAACATAGCAGTAGTGGTACTGTGATAGGCTAGCCATGTTAGCAGTAACCTAGCAGTAGCAGTAGTGTGATAGGCTAGCCTTGTTAGCAGTAACATAGCAGTAGTGGTACTGTGATAGGCTAGCCTTGTTAGCAGTAACAGAGCAGTAGTGGTACTGTGATAGGCTAGCCTTGTTAGCAGTAACCTAGCAGTAGCAGTAGTGTGATAGGCCAGCCTTGTTAGCAGTAACCTAGCAGTAGCAGTAGTGTGATAGGCTAGCCTTGTTAGCAGTAACCTAGCAGTAGCAGTTGTGTGATAGGCTAGCCTTGTTAGCAGTAACCTAGCAGTAGCAGTAGTGGGATAGGCTAGCCTTGTGTTAGAAGAAACCTAGCGGTAACTACATTCTCCAGAGTTGAGTCATTCAGTGGGCTGTCTGACTGGGAGACTGAGTGGAGATGGGGTAGAGCAGCAGCTGAAACATGAATCTGATTAGCATCTTTAGCGCCACGCTAAACTGCTACACACACACACCCACACATACTTCTAGAAAGAACTCCAGCCACCCTCAGATCGGAGGAATGGAAAAGGGCCTATTATTTAGAGAAGCAGGCAAAGAGCAGAAACTTGACACCAGGAAACAATTACCCTTCTTTCCACACAGACTGGCTGTAAACGCCCACTCTAACTCTCTCTACCTCCCCTCGTCTCTCTGCCTCTACACCTCACTCTGCCTCTACCTCTCTCTACCTCTACACATCTCTCTGCCTCTACCTCTCTCTACATCCTCCTCTCTAACTCTACCTCTCTCTACCTCCTCCTCTCTGCCTCTCCCTCCCTCTACCCCCTCCTCTCTTTAGTCCACCTCTCCACTTCTCTCTACCCCACCTCTCTACCTCCATCTCTATACCCCTCCCTACCTCTCTCTACCCACCTCTATACCCCTCCCTCCCTCTCTCTACCCACCTCTCTACCTCTACCTCTCTACCCCACCTCTCTACCTCTACTTCACCTCTACCTCTCTCTGCCCCACCTCTACCTCTACCCCACCTCTACCTCTCACCCCACCTCTCTACCTCTCTCTGCCCCACCTCTACCTCTACTTCACCTCTACCTCTCTCTACCCCACCTCTCTCTCTACCTCTACCTCTATCCCACCCCATCTCTACCTCTACTTCACCTCTACCTCTCTACCCCACCTCTCTACCTCTACTTCACCTCTACCTCTCTCTGCCCCACCTCTACCTCTACTTCACCTCTACCTCTCTCTACCCCACCTCTCTACCTCTACTTCACCTCTACCTCTCTCTGCCCCACCTCTACCTCTACCCCACCTCTACCTCTCTATCCCACCTCTCTACCTCTACTTCACCTCTACCTCTCTCTGCCCCACCTCTACCTCTACTTCACCTCTACCTCTCTCTACCCCACCTCTCTCTCTACCTCTACCTCTATCCCACCCCATCTCTACCTCTACTTCACCTCTACCTCTCTACCCCACCTCTCTACCTCCACCTCTATACCCCTCCCTACCTCTCTCTACCCACCTCTATACCCCTCCCTCCCTCTCTCTACCCACCTCTCTACCTCTACCTCTCTACCCCACCTCTCTACCTCTACTTCACCTCTACCTCTCTCTGCCCCACCTCTACCTCTACCCCACCTCTACCTCTCTACCCCACCTCTCTACCTCTACTTCACCTCTACCTCTCTCTACACCACCTCTACCTCTACTTCACCTCTACCTCTACTTCACGTCTACCTCTCTCTGTCCCACCTCTACCTCTACTTCACCTCTACCTCTCTCTGCCCCACCTTTACCTCTACCTCTACCTCTATCCCACCCCACCTCTACCTCTACTTCACCTCTACCTCTCTCTACCCCACCTCTCTCTCTACCTCTATCCCACCTCTACCTCTACTTCACCTCTACCTCTCTCTACCCCACCTCTACCTCTACTTCCCCTACCTCTCTCTACCCCACCTCCTCCTCTACTTCACCTCTACCTCTCTCTACCCCACCTCTACCTCTACTTCACCTCTACCTCTCTCTACCCTACCTCTACCTCTACTTCACCTCTACCTCTCTCTACCCCACCTCTACCTCTACTTCACCTCTACCTCTCTCTACCCCACCTCCTCCTCTACTTCACCTCTACCTCGCTCTACCCCACCTCTACCTCTACTTCACCTCTACCTCTCTCTGCCCCACCTCTCGCTCTCTACCTCTACCTCTACCTCTACTTCACCTCTACCTCTCTCTGCCCCACCTCTACCTCCACTTCACCTCTACCTCTCTCTACCCCACCTCTACCTCTACTTCACCTCTACCTCTCTCTACCCCACCTCTACCTCTACTTTACCTCTACCTCTCTCTGCGCCACCTCTACCTCTCTCCCTCACCTCTACCTCTACTTCACCTCTACCTCTCTCTGCCCCACCTCTCTCTCTACCTCTATCCCACCTCTACCTCTACTTCACCTCTACCTCTACTTCTCCTCTACCTCAACCTCTCTGCCCCACCTCTCTCTCTCTACCTCTCTATCACAACCCACCTCTCTACCTCTCTACCCCACCTCTCGCTCTACCTCTCTCTACTCCACCTCTCTACCTCTACCTACCCCCAACTCTACATCTCTCTACCTCTCTCTACCCAACAACTTTCTACCCCACCTCTCTATCCTCCCTGGCCCCTCCCCCCCTGGCCCCCTTCTCCCTGGCTCCGCCCCTGCCCCTCCCTCCCTGGCCCCCTCTCCATAGCTCCGCCCCTGCCCCTCCCTCCCTGGCTAACTAGCTAACATTGAACATATTTGGTTAACTTTAGCTAGCTATGACATTTGGTTTGTATTGATAGTACTCTATGGATTGGGATTGTGGTTCATTGTTTAGCTGGCTAGCTACATGTCTAAACAAAAGTCTCAGCTTCGCCAGATAATTACACGACTCATCAAGTTAACCAGGTGTGTCTGACGGTGATTACGGCCACCTATTGTATAATAATGACAAAATATTTGTATCTGAAATTTGTCTTTCAGCATCAGTAGAACACACCTGACTCTCCTCAAACAAGGAGAATGGTCTAATGACTCCCATCAGAAAGACCTGTAGAACACACCTGACTCTCCTCACCAGTCATACAAGGAGAATGGTCTAATGTCTCCCATCAGAAAGACCTGTAGAACACACCTGACTCTCCTCACCAGTCATACAAGGAGAATGGTCTAATGTCTCCCATCAGAAAGACCTGTAGAACACACCTGACTCTCCTCACCAGTCATACAAGGAGAATGGTCTAATGTCTCCCATCAGAAAGACCTGTAGAACACACCTGACTCTCCTCATACAAGGAGAATGGACTAATGCCTCCCATCAGAAAGACCTGTAGAACACACCTGACTCTCCTACACCAGTCATCAGAAAGACCTGTAGAACACACCTGACTCTCCTCACCAGTCATACAAGGAGAATGGTCTAATGTCTCCCATCAGAAAGACCTGTAGAACACACCTGACTCTCCTCACCAGTCATACAAGGAGAATGGTCTAATGTCTCCCATCAGAAAGACCTGTAGAACACACCTGACTCTCCTCACCAGTCATACAAGGAGAATGGTCTAATGTCTCCCATCAGAAAGACCTGTAGAACACACCTGACTCTCCTCACCAGTCATACAAGGAGAATGGTCTAATGTCTCCCATCAGAAAGACCTGTAGAACACACCTGACTCTCCTCACCAGTCATACAAGGAGAATGGTCTAATGACTCCCATCAGAAAGACCTGTAGAACACACCTGACTCTCCTCATACAAGGAGAATGGTCTAATGACTCCCATCAGAAAGACCTGTAGAACACACCTGACTCTCCTCATACAAGGAGAATGGTCTAATGACTCCCATCAGAAAGAGAGCTGGCCCAAGCCCTGGTTACACCTGAAGCAAGAGGACTTGCAGCGAGTGGTGAACTTCATCAACAACTACACAGAGGATAATGCCATAGTGTTACCAGGACGCCACCCAGGACACAAACACTTTGGTGGAAAGCTGCTGCCGTCCAGTGTGACGAAAGCAGCAGTGTGGCGTCTCTACACGGAATCAATGACAACACTTGGTATGCATAAACAACACATTTTTATTATTTAACCTCTTCAACCTATGGGGCGCTATGTCATTATTGGATAAAAAAAAACGTGCCCGTTTTAAGCGCAATATTTTGTCACGAAAAGATGCTCGACTATGCATATAATTGGCAGTTTTGGAAAGAAAACACTCTGACGTTTCCAAAACTGCAAATATATTATCTGTGAGTGCCCCAGAACTGATGCTACAGGCGAAACCAAGATGAAACTTCAAACAGGAAATGAGCAGGATTTTTGACGCTCTGTTTTTCATAGTCTCCTTATATGGCTGTGAAAGCGCCACGAATTAGCCTGCCCTTTCTATCGTTTCTCCAAGTTGTCTGCAGCATTGTGACGTATTTGTAGGCATATCATTGGAAGATTGGCCATAAGAGACTACATTTACCAGGGGTCCGCCCGGTGTCCTTTGTTGAAATTGTTGCGTAATCTCCAACCTGCTCATAATTAATCCATGTGATTGAGACAGAGAGGAGACTTCCAGGAATGATATATCATGAAGAGATATGTGAAAAACACCTTGAGGATTGATTCTAAACAACGTTTACCATGTTTCAGTCGATATTATGGAGTTAATTAATGTGGAAGAAAGTTTGGCGTTTGGATGAATGAATTTTCATTTTTTTTTGGTAGCCAAACATGACGCAGAAAACGGACCGATTTCTCCTGCACAAATAATCTTTCAGGAAAACTGAACATTTGCTATCTAACTGAGTCTCCTCATTGAAAACATCCGAAGTTCTTCAAAGGTAAATGATTTATTGAATGTTTTGCTGGTTTTTGTGAAAATATTGCCTGCTAATGCTAACGCTAAATGCTAATGCTAAATGCTAACGCTAAATGCTAATGCTAAATGCTAACGCTAAATGCTAATGCTAAATGCTAACGCTAAATGCTAAATGCTAGTTTGAGAAGCATATTTTTGAAAATCTGAGATGACTGTGTTGTTAACAAAAGGCTAAGCTTGAGAGCTAGCATATTGATTTCATTTCATTTGCGCTTTTCATGAATAGTTAACGTTGCGTTATGGTAATGGGCATGAGGCTGTAGTCATGATTCCGCATCCGGGTTGGCTCGACGCAAGAAGTTAATTGACCTTCAATATGATTGGCACTACTTTTATGGATCTCACATCATTTGTACATTTTTAAGAGGTATGTGTAGTCGAGCTGCCTTCCTTCTAGAATCTGTGGAGAGATTGCTGGTGTTGTGAAGGACAGCACTGTGACGGGTCAACATCCCACAGCTGGTTGGACTGGAGGATGGTACGGTGCTGGTGGATAGCTATGACTGGCAACAACACCTGACTCCCTACTTTAGGCTGCTGGCACGGATCAAGCATCACTTCAGGTGAATATAGTTTTCATTGTATGAGGTTATTCTTATTATCTCAACTTGAGAGTGCAATCGATGTTATGCAAGGTTGTAATTTTCTATTTTCCTGATTACCGTTTTACAGGTGTATGACTGCTGCAAGATGAATTCCCTCTCTGAGGAAATTAAAGTTTTCTCATGCTCTGGAGCCTGATGTTGTTGTCGCCAAAGAGCTTTTGGCCTTCATGGTTGAATTGCTGCAAAGAAACCACTACTAAAGGACATCAATAAGAAGAAGAGACTTGCTTGGGCCAAGAAACACAAGCAGTGGACTTTAGACCTGGGAAATCTGTCCTTTGGTCTGATGATTTTTGGTTCTAACCACCGTTTCTTTGTGAGACGCAGAGTAGGTGAACGGATGATCTCCGCATGTGTGGTTCCCACTGTGAAGCATGGAGGAGGAGGTCTGATGGTGTGGGGGTGCTTTGCTGCTGAACCTATCTGTAATTGATTTAGAATTCAAGGCACACTTAACCAGCATGGCTACCACAGCATTCTGCAGCGATACTCCATCCCATCTGGTTTGCGCTTAGTGGGACTATCATTTGTTTTTCAACAGGACAATGACCCAACACACCTCCAGGCTGTAGAAGGGCTATTTGACCAAGAAGGAGAGTGATGGAGTGCTGCATCAGATGACCTGGCCACCACAATCACCCAACCACAACCCAATTGAGATTGCTTGAAGGAAAAGAAGCCAACAAGTGATCAGCATATGTGTGAACTCCTTCACATACCACTCTACTTTAGCTCTGTCTCCTTTCACCACAGATGGGATGTCTCCTGGTCTGTTCAGATACACCACTCTATCTCTGTCTTCTTTCACCACAGATGTGATGTCTCCTGGTCTGTTCAGCTCTGTCTCCTTTCACCACAGATGGGATGTCTCCTGGTCTGTTCAGATACCACTCTACTGTAGCTCTGTCTCCTTTCACCACAGATGGGATGTCTCCTGGTCTGTTCAGATACACCCTACTGTATCTCTGTCTTCTTTCACCACAGATGTGATGTCTCCTGGTCTGTTCAGATACCACCCTACTGTATCTCTGTCTTCTTTCACCACAGATGTGATGTCTCCTGGTCTGTTCAGATACCACCCTACTGTAGCTCTGTCTCCTTTCACCACAGATGTGATGTCTCCTGGTCTGTTCAGATACCACCCTACTGTAGCTCTGTCTCCTTTCACCACAGATGTGATGTCTCCTGGTCTGTTCAGATACCACCCTACTGTAGCTCTGTCTCCTTTCACCACAGATGGGATGTCTCCTGGTCTGTTCAGATACCACTCTACTGTAGCTCTGTCTCCTTTCACCACAGATGGGATGTCTCCTGGTCTGTTCAGATACCACTCTACTGTAGCTCTGTCTCCTTTCACCACAGATGGGGAAGTGTGACACTGGCAGATGCAGTAGATTGATACTCATCCATTGAAAAGAAAACCTGATATCTCTTAAACTGACAGATTTTGATGGGGATATGTTTGTTATGTAATTTAGATTGATGCACCGTGCATTAATAGACTCTAGGGGGTTAAATCACATTATCTGGGCTAACAATCTGAAGCTAAGAAAACTGGTGATCAGCCGATGATGGGAGAGGTGGTCATGATGAAATTGGCATTCCAAAGAAACACACAGTTAGTTCAGGGAATACTTGTAAAGCTGTGGGAGGAGTCATGATCAGACTGCCATTCATTCAGATATGACAGACTCTCTCTCTCCTCTCCATTTTATGGGCACGGGAAACATATGTTAACATTGATCTTTATTGGTATGGGAAACATGTTAACATTGATCTTTATTGGCTTGGGAAACATGTTAACATTGATCTTTATTGGTATGGGAAACATATGTTAACATTGATCTTTATTGGTATGGGAAACATGTTAACATTGATCTTTATTGGTATGGGAAACATATGTTAACATTGCTCTTTATTGACATGGGAAACATATGTTAACATTGCTCTTTATTGACATGGGAAACATATGTTAACATTGCTAATGCAAGTGAAGTAGATAATATACAAAAGTGAAATAAACAATCAAAATTAACAGTAAAAATTACACTGTAATGATATGCAAATTGTTAAAGCACAAAAGGGAAAATAAATAAACATAAATTGGGTTGTATTTACAATGGTGTTTGTTCTTCACTGGTTGCCTTTTTCTTGTGGCAACAGGTCACAAATCTTGCTACTGTGATGGCACACTGTGGAATTTCACCCAGTAGATATGGGAGTTTATCCAAATTTGGTTTGTTTTCAAATTTTATATGGGTCTGAATAATCTGAGGGAAATATGTGTCTCTAATATGGTCATACATTGGGCAGGAGGTTAGGAAGTGCAGTTCAGTTTCCACCTCATTTTGTGGGCAGTGAGCACATAGCCTGTCTTCTCATGAGAGCCAGGTCTGTCTACGGCGGCCTTTCTCAATAGCAAGGCTATGCTCACTGAGTCTGTACACAGTCAAAGCTTTCCTTAAATTTGTGTCAGTCAAACGTGGAAAATGTATACTGATAACACAGACAACTTTTAGAAAAGAGAACAATCACTTACCTTTGACGGTAACAAATATAAATAGTCATTTTTCAAATGTATTGCTCAAGATCGACTAAGGATATATATATGATATGATTTCAGCTGGTTATAATGATACGTTATATTAGGCGACATAACAACATTTGATGGTAGTTTGAAATATAGTTGGTTGTGAAAAGTTGGTTTGAGGGTGTTTTGTCCATATGGCTGGGGAAGTGGTGATGTGAACACACACCCAGGTGTGTGTGTGTGTGTGTCTGTGTCTGTGTCTGTGTGGTGTGTGTGAGAGACAGAGTTGTTGTATGTGTGTGACATCAAAGCAGCCAGTTGCCCAAGAGGAAAACAATGTATATTTGTATATATTACGAGGATTTGTAAAGTATACTACAAATTGAAATCAAACTTAAAATACTGTACTTTTCAATGTGTTATTTTTATTTTTACCTCACCTTTATTTAACCAGGTAGTCCAGTTGAGAACACCTTTATTTAACCAGGTAGTCCAGTTGAGAACACCTTTATTTAACCAGGTAGTCCAGTTGAGAACACCTTTATTTAACCAGGTAGTCCAGTTGAGAACACCTTTATTTAACCAGGTTTTGATTTATTTAACCAGGTAGGCTAGTTGAGAACACCTTTATTTAACCAGGTAGGCCAGTTGAGAACACCTTTATTTAACCAGGTAGTCCAGTTGAGAACACCTTTATTTAACCAGGTAGTCCAGTTGAGAACACCTTTATTTAACCAGGTAGGCCAGTTGAGAACACCTTTATTTAACCAGGTAGGCCAGTTGAGAACACCTTTATTTAACCAGGTAGGGTAGTTGAGAACACCTTTATTTAACCAGGTAGTCCAGTTGAGAACACCTTTATTTAACCAGGTAGTCCAGTTGAGAACACCTTTATTTAACCAGGTAGGCTAGTTGAGAACACCTTTATTTAACCAGGTAGGCTAGTTGAGAACACCTTTATTTAACCAGGTAGGCTAGTTGTGAACAAGTTCTCATTTACAACTGCGACCTGGCCAAGATAAAGCAAAGCAGTTCGACACATACAACAACACAGAGTTACACATGGAATAAACTAACATACAGTCAATAATACAGTAGAAAAAAAAGAAAACAAAGTCTATATACAGTGTGTGCAAATAAGGGAGTTAAGGCAATAAATAGGCCATCGTGTCGAAGTAATTACAATATGGCAATTAAACACTGGAATGGTAGATGTGCA
Source organism: Oncorhynchus nerka (assembly GCF_034236695.1). Lineage (NCBI taxonomy): Eukaryota > Metazoa > Chordata > Actinopteri > Salmoniformes > Salmonidae > Oncorhynchus > Oncorhynchus nerka. The sequence goes on from NC_088399.1 coordinate 2,617,754, forward strand.
AAAGATGGATGTTCAAGTAGAGATACTGGGGTGCAAAAGGAGCAAAATAAATAAATGCAGTATGGGGATGAGGTAGGTAGATAGATGGTGTATACAAATGGGCTATGAACAGGTGCAGTGATCTGTGAGCTGCTCTGACAGCTGGTGCTTAAAGCTAGTGAGGGAGATGGGAATCACCAGCTTCAGTGATTTTTGCAGTTCGTTCCAGTCAGTGGCAGCAGAGAACTGGAAGGAAAGGCGACCAAAGGAGGAATTGGCTTTGGGGGTGACCAGTGAGATATACCTGCTGGAGCGTGTGCTACGAGTGGGTGCTGCTATGGTGACCAGCAAGCTGAGATAGGGCGGGGCTTTACCTAGCAGAGGCTTGTAGATAACCTGTAGCCAGTGGGTTTAGCGATGAGTATGAAGCGAGGGCCAGCCAACGAGAGCGTACATGTAGGTAAAGTGACTATGCATGGATAATAAACAGAGAGTAGCAGCGGCGTAAAAATGGGGTGTGGGGTGGTGGGGACAATGCAAATAGTCCGGGTAGCCATCTGATTAGATGTTCAGGAGTCTTATGGCTTTGGGGGTAGTAGCTGTTTAGAAGTCTCTTGGACCTAGACTTGGCGCTCCGGTACCGCTTGTCGTGCGGTAGCAGAGAGCACAGTCTATGACTAGGTTGGCTGGAGTCTTTGGCAAATTTTTGGGCCTTCCTCTGACACCGCCTGGTATGGAGGTCCTGGATGGCAGTGATGATGTACTGGGCCATATGCACTACCCTCTGTAGTGCCTTGCGGTTGGAGGCCGAGCAGTTGCCGTAACAGGCGGTGACGCAACTAGTCAGGACTCTCTTGATGGTGCAGCTGTTGAACTTTTTGAGTATCAGAGGACCCATGCCAAATCGTTTAAGTTTCCTGAGGGTGAATAGGCTTTTGTTGTGCCCTCTTCACAACTGTCTTGGTGTGTTTGGGCCATTCTAGTTTGTTGTTGATGTGGACACCAAGGAACTTGAAGCTCTCATCCTGCTCCACTACAGCCCCATTGATGAGAATGGGTGTGTGCTGGGGGTATGTGTAGTCCACAATCATCTCCTTTGTCTTGATCATGTTGAGGGAGAGGTTGTTATCCTGGCACCACACTGTAAGGTCTCTGACCTCCTCCCTATAGGCTGTCTCATCGTTGTCGGTGATCAGGCCTACCACTGTTGTGTCGTCAGAAAACGTATTGATGGTGTTTGAGTCGGGTCTGGCCATGCAGTCATGGGTGAACAGGGAGTACAGGAGTGGACTGAGCAAGGACCCCTGAGGGGCCCCCCGTGTTGAGGATCTGCGTGGAAGATGTGTTGTTACCTACCATCACCAACTGGGGGAGGCCCGTCAGGAAGTCCAGGATCCAGTTGCAGAGGGAGGTGTTTAGTCCCAGGGTCCTTAGCTTAGTGATGAGCTTTGAGGGCACTATGGTGTTGAATGGAGTCAATGAATAGCATCCTAACGTAGATGTTCCTTTTGTCCAAGAGGGAAAGGGCAACGTGGAGTGCAATAGAGATTGCATCATCTGTGGATCTGTGCGAAAAAGCATGTCCTCGTCAAGTTTTCCATCAAAACTGTATCTGATGAATACAACTCATCATGTTGTTTCCCTCCCTTCACCCTGTCAATCATTTGCCATGTCATTAATACACTGAGCAACAATGTCATTATACAGCAGGACTGTTTAAGCTCACAGGCTATTTTAGCACCATACATGGCCACTGCAGCGGGCTTGATTAGGGTTTTCCCCATTGTATGTGGCTTTTTGGACTGTGGTCTTGAACTTCATAGGATGCCTTTTCAGCTCTGGTGGGGATTGTGGTTTGCTGAGTTATCCTTTGGCCCCACAGCCTTCCAGCTCTCCTTCCTTCCTCTGGTAAAAGTCTATTGATTCATCGGCATGGTTGTTTCTGCTTTCAGAGCCCAGAACACATTGAATGAGAATGGCGACAAAGGAGATGGCAGCCATTTTACAATCCCGATGTTGTGCTATTGTGTATGTTGTTTTGCATTATTTGTAACTCATTTTGTACATAATGTTTCTGCCACCGTGTCTTATGACCGAAAAGAGTTTCTAGATATGAGGACAGCGATTACTCACCTCGTAAAGAAGGAATAATCTTTCTTCAACAAGTCGGATGGGAAGGATTTACTTCAGGCGCCCGACAAGCCCCTCATCCCCGTCATTCGCAGGAGAAAGAGACGGAGGTATTGAGGACGAATATCCGGGTGCCTTGTAAGGATCCTTCGCCGAGAGTAGTTTAAATTGATTTTTAATTGGATTTTATGTAATGGACATATATACAATAGTCCAAATTGGTGAAGTGAAATGAAAAAAAATTAATTGTTTAAAATATAACAAATAAAAAACAGAAAACTCCCTTTACATATGTATTCACTCCCTTTACATATGTATTCACTCCCTTTACATATGTATTCACCCCTTTACAAATGTATTCACCCTTTACATATGTATTCACTCCCTTTACATATGTATTCACTCCCTTTACATATGTATTCACCCCTTTACATATGTATTCATATGTATTCACCCCTTTACATATGTATTCTCTCCCTTTACATATGTATTCACTCCTTTACATATGTATTCACTCATATGTATTCCTCCTTTACATATGTATTCACTCCCTTTACATATGTATTCACTCCTTTACATATGTATTCTTTACATATGTATTCACTCCTTTACATATGTATTCACTCCCTTTACATATGTATTCTCCCCTTTACATATGTATTCACTCCCATTTACATATGTATTCACCCCTTTACATATGTATTCCTCCCTTTACATATGTATTCACTCCCTTTACATATGTATTCACCCCTTTACATATGTATTCACTCCCTTTACATATGTATTCACTCCCCTTTACATATGTATTCACTCCTTTACATATGTATTCACTCCCTTTACATATGTATTCACTCCTTTACATATGTATTCACTCCCTTTACATATGTATTCACTCCCTTTACATATGTATTCACCCCTTTTACATATGTATTCACATATGTATTCCCTTTACATATGTATTCACTCCTTTACATATGTATTCACTCCCTTTACATATGTATTCACTCCCTTTACATATGTATTCACTCCTTTACATATGTATTCACTCCCATTTATTCATATGTATTCACTCCTTTACATATGTATTCACTCCTTTACATATGTATTCACTCCCTTTACATATGTATTCACTCCCTTTACATATGTATTCACTCCTTTACATATGTATTCACCCCTTTACATATGTATTCACCCCTTTACATATGTATTCACCCCTTTACATATGTATTCACCCCATTTACATATGTATTCACCCCCTTTACATATGTATTCACCCCTTTACATATGTATTCACCCCTTTACATATGTATTCACTCCCCTTACATATGTATTCTCCTTTACTGTATTCACTCCTTTACATATGTATTCTCCCCCTTTACATATGTATTCACCCTTTACATATGTATTCACTCCCTTTACATACATGTATTCACTCCTTTACATATGTATTCACTCCCTTTACATATGTATTCACTCCTTTACATATGTATTCACTCCCTTTACATATGTATTCACTCCTTTACATATGTATTCCTCCCTTTACATATGTATTCACTCCCTTTACATATGTATTCACTCCTTTACATATGTATTCACTCCTTTACATATGTATTCATATGTATTCACTCCCTTTACATATGTATTCACTCCTTTACATATGTATTCACTCCTTTACATATGTATTCACTCCTTTACATATGTATTCTATTATCCCTTTACATATGTATTCACTTTACATATGTATTCCTTTTACATATGTATTCACTCCTTACATATGTATTCTCTCCCTTTACATATGTATTATCCCCTTTACATATGTATTCACCCCTTTACATATGTATTCTCCCCTTTACATATGTATTCTCTCCTTTACATATGTATTCACTCCCTTACATTGTATTCATATGTATTCACTCCTTTACATATGTATTCACTCCCTTTACATATGTATTCACTCCCTTTACATATGTATTCACTCCTTTACATATGTATTCACTCCCTTACATATGTATTCACTCCCTTTACATATGTATTCCTCCCTTTACATATGTATTCACTCCTTTACATATGTATTCACTCCCCCTTTACATATGTATTCACTCCTTACATATGTATTCACTCCTTTACATATGTATTCACTCCTTTACATATGTATTCACTCCCTTTACATATGTATTCACCCCTTTACATATGTATTCACTCCCTTTACATATGTATTCTCCCCTTTACATATGTATTCACCCCTTTACATATGTATTCACCCCTTTACATATGTATTCACCCCCTTTACATATGTATTCTCTCCTTTACATATGTATTCATCCCCCTTTACATATGTATTCACTCCCTTTACATATGTATTCACCTTTACATATGTATTCTTTTACATATGTATTCACCCCTTTACATATGTATTCACCCCTTTACATATGTATTCACTCCCTTTACATATGTATTCACCCCTTTACATATGTATTCACTCCTTTACATATGTATTCACCCCCTTTACATATGTATTCACCCCTTACATATGTATTCACCCCTTTACATATGTATTCACATATGTATTCCTTTACATATGTATTCACTCACTTACATATGTATTCACCCCTTTACATATGTATTATTCTCCCTTTACATATGTATTCACTATTCATATGTATTCTCCCCTTTACATATGTATTCACTCCCTTTACATATGTATTCTCTCCCCATTTACATATGTATTCACTCCCTTTACATATGTATTCACCCCTTTACATATGTATTCTCTCCTTTACATATGTATTCACTCCTTTACATATGTATTCTCCCCTTTACATATGTATTCACTCCTTTACATATGTATTCACCCCCTTTACATATGTATTCTCCCCCCCTTTACATATGTATTCACTCCCTTTACATATGTATTCACCCCTTTACATATGTATTCACTCCCTTTACATATGTATTCACTCCTTTACATATGTATTCACTCCTTTACATATGTATTCACTCCTTTACATATGTATTCACTCCCTTTACATATGTATTCTCTCCTTTACATATGTATTCACCCCCTTTACATATGTATTCACCCCTTTACATATGTATTCACCCCCTTTACATATGTATTCACTCCTTTACATATGTATTCACTCCCTTTACATATGTATTCACCCCCTTTACATATGTATTCACTCCCCTTACATATGTATTCACTCCTTTACATATGTATTCTCTCCTTTACATATGTATTCTCTCCTTTACATATGTATTCACTCCTTTACATATGTATTCACTCCCTTTACATATGTATTCTCTCCCTTTACATATGTATTCACTCCCTTTACATATGTATTCACCCCTTTACATATGTATTCACTCCCTTATTCACATATGTATTCACTCCTTTACATATGTACATATGTATTCACTCCCTTTACATATGTATTCACTCCTATGTACATATGTATTCACTCCCTTTACATATGTATTCACTCCTTTACATATGTATTCACTCCTTTACATATGTATTCACTCCTTTACATATGTATTCACCCCTTTACATATGTATTCACTCCTTTACATATGTATTCCCTTTACATATGTATTCCTCCCCTTTACATATGTATTCACTCCTTTACATATGTATTCACTCCTCATATGTATTCACTCCTTTACATATGTATTCACTCCCCCCTTTACATATGTATTCACTCCTTTACATATGTATTCACTCCCTTACATATGTATTCACTCCTTTACATATGTATTCACCCCTTTACCCTTTACATATGTATTCACCCTTTACATATGTATTCACTCCTTATATTCATATGTATTCACCCCTTTACATATGTATTCACCCCTTTACATATGTATTCACCCCCTTTACATATGTATTCACCCCTTTACATATGTATTCACCCCTTTACATATGTATTCACCCCTTTACATATGTATTCACCCCCTTTACATATGTATTCTCCTTTACATATGTATTCACCCCATATGTATTCATACATATGTATTCACCCCTTTACATATGTATTCACCCTTTACATATGTATTCACCCCCTTACATATGTATTCCCTTTACATATGTATTCACCCCCTTTACATATGTATTCACCCCTTTACATATGTATTCACCCCTTTACATATGTATTCACCCCTTTACATATGTATTCACTCCTTTTACATATGTATTCACCCCTTTACATATGTATTCATCCCCTTTACATATGTATTCATCCCTTTACATATGTATTCACCCCTTTACATATGTATTCACCCCTTTACATATGTATTATCCCCCTTTACATATGTATTCCCCCCTTTACATATGTATTCACCCTTTACATATGTATTCACCCCTTTACATATGTATTCACCCCTTTACATATGTATTCACCCCCTTACATATGTATTCACCCCTTTACATATGTATTCACCCCCTTTACATATGTATTCACCCCCTTTACATATGTATTCACCCCTTTACATATGTATTCACTCCTTTACATATGTATTCACTCCCTTTACATATGTATTCACCCCTTTACATATGTATTCACCCTTTACATATGTATTCACCCCTTTACATATGTATTCACCCCTTTACCCCCTTTACATATGTATTCACTCCCTTTACATATGTATTCACCCCTTTACATATGTATTCACCCCTTTACATATGTATTCCTTTACATATGTATTCCTTTACATATGTATTCACTCCCCTTTACATATGTATTCACTCCTTTACATATGTATTCACCCCCTTTACATATGTATTCACCCCTTTACATATGTATTCACTCCTTTACATATGTATTCACTCCCTTTACATATGTATTCACCCTTTACATATGTATTCACTCCCTTTACATATGTATTCACATATGTATTCCCCTTTACATATGTATTCACCCCTTTACATATGTATTCACCCCTTTACATATGTATTATCCCCCTTTACATATGTATTCACCCCCTTTACATATGTATTCACCCCCTTTACATATGTATTCACCCCTTTACATATGTATTCACCCCCTTTACATATGTATTCACTCCCTTTACATATGTATTCACTCCTTTACATATGTATTCACTCCTTTACATATGTATTCACCCCCTTTACATATGTATTCATCCCTTTACATATGTATTCACCCCTTTACATATGTATTCCTCCTTTACATATGTATTCACCCCTTTACATATGTATTCACCCCTTTACATATGTATTATCCCCTTTACATATGTATTCACCCCTTTACATATGTATTCACTCCCCTTACATATGTATTCACTCCCTTTACATATGTATTCACCCCCTTTACATATGTATTCACCCCTTTACATATGTATTCACCCCTTTACATATGTATTCACCCCTTTACATATGTATTATCCCCTTTACATATGTATTCACCCCCTTTACATATGTATTATCCCCTTTACATATGTATTCACTCCCTTTACACCCCTTTATATATTCACCCCCTTTATGTATTATCCCCCTTTATGTATTCACCCCTTTACATATGTATTCATCCCCATATGTATTCACCCCTTTACATATGTATTATCCCCCTTTACATATGTATTCACTCCCCCTTTACATATGTATTCACCCCTTTACATATGTATTCACTCCTTTACATATGTATTCCCCCTTTACATATGTATTCACTCCTTTACATATGTATTCACCCCCTTTACATATGTATTCACCCCCTTTACATATGTATTCACCCCTTTACATATGTATTCACCCCTTTACATATGTATTCCCTTTACATATGTATTCACCCCTTTACATATGTATTCACTCCTTTACATATGTATTCACTCCCCTTTACATATGTATTATCCCCTTTACATATGTATTATCCCCTTTACATATGTATTCACTCCCTTTACATATGTATTCACCCCCTTTACATATGTATTCACCCCTTTACATATGTATTCATCCCTTTACATATGTATTATCCCCTTTACATATGTATTCACCCCCTTTACATATGTATTCTCTCCTTTACATATGTATTCACTCCCTTTACATATGTATTCACCATATGTATTATCCTTTACATATGTATTCACCTTTACATATGTATTCCTCCCTTTACATATGTATTCACTCCCTTTACATATGTATTCACCCCTTTACATATGTATTCACTCCCTTTACATATGTATTCACCCCTTTACATATGTATTCACTCCCTTTACATATGTATTCACCCCTTTACATATGTATTCACTCCTTTACATATGTATTCACCCCCTTTACATATGTATTCATCCCTTTACATATGTATTCACCCCTTTACATATGTATTCACCCCCTTTACATATGTATTATCCCCTTTACATATGTATTCACTCCCTTTACATATGTATTCACTCCCTTTACATATGTATTCACTCCCTGTACATATGTATTCACCCCTTTGCACATGTATTCACCCCTTTGCACATGTATTAACCCCCTCTGCATATGTATTTACTCACTTTGCTATGAAGCCCCTAAATATATCTGGTGCAACCAATTACCTTCAGAAGTCACATAATTATTTAAATAAAGTCCACTTGTGTGCAATCTAATTGTCACATGATCTGTCACATGATCTCAGTATATATATAGCTGTTCTGAAAGGCCCCAGAGTCTGCAACACCACTAAGGAAGGGGCACCACCAAGCAAGCAGCATCATGAAGACCAAGGAGCTCTCCAAACAGGTCAGGGTTGTGGAGAAGTACAGATCAGGGTTGGGTTATAAAAAAATCCCAATGGAGCACCATTAAATCCATTATTTAAAAAATGGAAAGAATATGGCACCACAACAAACCTGCCAAGAGAGGGCTGCCGACCAAAACTCACAGACCAGGCAAGGAGGGCATTAACCGGAGAGGCAAAAAAGACACCAAAGATAACCCTGAAAGAGCTGCAAAGCTCCACAGCGGAGATTGGAGTATCTGTCCATAGGACAACATTAAGCCCTACACTCCACAGAGCTGGGCTTCACAAAAGAGTGACCAGAAAAAATCCATTGCTTAAAGAAAAAAACAAGCAAACACATTTGGTGTTCGCCAAAAGGCATGTGGGAGACTCCCCAAACTTATGGAAGAATGTACTCTGGTCAGATGAGACAAAAACTTTGCTTTTGGGCCATCAAGGAAAATGCTATGTCTGGTACAAACCCAACACCTCCCATCACCCCGAGAAAACCATCCCCAGTGAAGTATGGTGGGGACAGCATCATGCTGTGGGGATGTTTTTCATCGGCAGGGACTGGGAAAAGCCCAGACCTCAGTCCAATTGAGAATCTGTGGTATGACTTAAAGATTGCTGTACACCAGCGGAACCCATCCAACTTGAGGGAGCTGGATCAGTTTTGCCTTGAATAATGAGCGAAAATCCCAGTGATTAGATGTACCAAGCTTATAGAGACATTCACCAAGAGACTTGCAGCTGCAATACTTTATAAGGTGGCTCTACAGAATACTGACTTTGGGGGGGGTGAATAGTTATGCACGCTCAAGTTTTAATTTTTTGGGTTCTTATTTCTTGTTTATTTCACAATAAAACATATTTTGCATCTTCAAAGTGGTAGGCATGTTGTGTAAATCAAATGATACAAACCTCCCAAAAAATCTATTTTAATTCCAGGTTGTAAGGCAACAAAATAGGAAAAATGCCAAGAGGGGTGAATACTTTTGCAAGCCACTATACTACCACAAACCAATGCTGGCACTCAATGAGGCCATAAGCAAACAGGAAAACGCTCATCCAGAGGCAGCGCTCCTAGTGGCCGGGGACTTTAATGCAGGAAAACTCAAATCCTTTTGACCTGATTTCTACCAGCATGTTACAGGTGCAACCAGAGGGAAAAAAATCCTCTAGACCACCTTTACTCCACACATGTACAAAGCTCTCCCTCGCCCCAATTTGGCAAATCTGACCATAAGGCAGTACAGAGGGTAATGCGTATGGCCCAGTACATCACTGGCTTCCTGCCATCATCAGGTCCTCTCCAGGACCTCTATACCAGGCGGTGTCAGAGGAAGGCCCAGTACATCACTGGGGCCAAGCTTCCTGCCATCCAGGACCTCTATACCAGGCGGTGTCAGAGGAAGGCCATAAGAATTTTCAAAGACTTCAGCCACCCTAGTCATGGACTGTTCTCTCTGCTACCACACTGCAAGCGGTACCGGAGTGCCAAGTCTAGGTCAAAAAGGCTTCTTAACAGCTTCTACCAGCAAGCCATAAGACTCCTGAACAGCTAATCAAAGGGCTACCCAGACATTTTGCATTGCCTCACCGTTTTTCGCTACTGCTACTCTCTTATTTATTATCACTTTAACTCTACCGACAAGTACATATTACCTCGACTAACCGGTACCCCCTGTATACAGCCTCCACATTGACTCTGTACCGGTACCCCCTGTATATAGCCTCCACATTGACTCTGTACCGTAACACCCTGTATATAGCCTCCACATTGACTCTGTACCGTACCCCTGTATATAACCTCCACATTGACTCTGTACCGGTACCCCCTGTATATAGCCTCCACATTGACTCTGTGCAGGTACCCCTGTATATAGCCTCCACATTGACTCTGTACTGGTACCCCCCTGTATATAGCCTCCACATTGACTCTGTAGAGGTACCCCTGTATATAGCCTCCACATTGACTCTGTACCGGTACCCCTGTATATAGCCTCCACATGGACTCTGTACCGGTACCCCCTGTATATAGCCTCCACATTGACTCTGTACTGGTACCCCCTGTATATAGCCTCCACATTGACTCTGTGCCGGTACCCCTGTATATAGCCTCCACATTGACTCTGTACCAGTACCCCTGTATATAGCCTCCACATTGACTCTGTACCGGTACACCCTGTATATAGCCTCCACATTGACTCTGTACTGGTACCCCCTGTATATAGCCTCCACATTGACTCTGTACCGTAACCCCTGTATATAGCCTCCACATTGACTCTGTACCGGTACCCCTGTATATAGCCTCCACATTGACTCTGTACCGTAACCCCCTGTATATAGCCTCCACATTGACTCTGTACTGGTACCCCCTGTATATAGCCTCCACATTGACTCTGTAGAGGTACCCCTGTATATAGCCTCCACATTGACTCTGTACTGGTACCCCTGTATATAGCCTCCACATTGACTCTGTACCGGTACCCCTGTATATAGCCTCCACATTGACTCTGTACCAGTACCCCCTGTATATAGCCTCCACATTGACTCTGTACCAGTACCCCCTGTATATAGCCTCCACATTGACTCTGTACCGTAACACCCTGTATATAGCCTCCACATTGACTCTGTACCGGTACCCCCTGTATATAGCCTCCACACTGACTCTGTACCAGTACCCCCTGTATATAGCCTCCACATTGACTCTGTACCGGTACCCCCTGTATATAGCCTCCACATTGACTCTGTACCAGTACCCCCTGTATATAGCCTCCACATTGACTCTGTACCGGTACCCCCTGTATATAGCCTCCACATTGACTCTGTAACGTAACACCCTGTATATAGCCTCCACATTGACTCTGTACCGTAACACCCTGTATATAGCCTCCACATTGACTCTGTACCGTAACACCCTGTATATAGCCTCCACATTGACTCTATTGACTCTGTACCGGTACCCCTGTATATAGCCTCCACATTGACTCTGTACCGGTACCCCCTGTATATAGCCTCCACATTGAGTCTGTACCGGTACCCCCTGTATATAGCCTCCACATTGACTCTGTACCAGTACACCCTGTATATAGCCTCCACATTGACTCTGTACCGTAATACCCTGTATATAGTCTCCACATTGACTCTGTACCGTAACACCCTATCTATAGCCTCCACATTGACTCTGTACCAGTACACCCTGTATATAGCCTCCACATTGACTCTGTACCGTAATACCCTGTATATAGCCTCCACATTGACTCTGTACCGGTACCCCCTGTATATAGCCTCCACATTGACTCTGTACCGGTACCCCCTGTATATAGCCTCCACATTGACTCTGTACCAGTACCCCTGTATATAACCTCCACATTGACTCTGTACCGTAACACCCTGTATATAGCCTCCACATTGACTCTGTACCGGTACCCCCTGTATATAACCTCCACATTGACTCTGTACTGGTACCCCCTGTATATAGCCTCCACATTGACTCTGTACCGTAACCCCTGTATATAGCCTCCACATTGACTCTGTAGAGGTACCCCCTGTATATAGCCTCCACATTGACTCTGTACCAGTACCCCTGTATATAGCCTCCACATTGACTCTGTACCGGTACCCCCTGTATATAGCCTCCACATTGACTCTGTACCAGTACCCCCTGTATATAGCCTCCACATTGACTCTGTACCGGTACCCCTGTATATAGCCTCCACATTGACTCTGTACGTACCCCCTGTATATAGCCTCCACATTGACTCTGTACCATAACACCCTGTATATAGCCTCCACATTGACTCTGTACCGTACCCCTGTATATAGCCTCCACATTGACTCTGTACCGGTACCCCCTGTATATAGCCTCCACATTGACTCTGTACCGTAACACCCTGTATATAGCCTCCACATTGACTCTGTACTGGTACCCCTGTATATAGCCTCCACATTGACTCTGTAGAGGTACCCTGTATATAGTCTCCACATTGACTCTGTACTGGTACCCCCTGTATATAGCCTCCACATTGACTCTGTACCAGTACCCCCTGTATATAACCTCCACATTGACTCTGTACCAGTACCCCCTGTATATAGCCTCCACATTGACTCTGTACCGGTACCCTGTATATAGCCTCCACATTGACTCTGTACCGGTACCCCTGTATATAGCCTCCACATTGACTCTGTACTGGTACCCCCTGTATATAGCCTCTACATTGACTCTGTACCAGTACGCCCTGTATATAGCATCCACATTGACTCTGTACCGGTACCCCCTGTATATAGCCTCCACATTGACTCTGTACCAGTAACCCCCTGTATATAGCCTCCACATTGACTCTGTACCGTAATACCCCCTGTATATAGCCTCCACATTGACTCTGTACCAGTACCCCTGTATATAGCCTCCACATTGACTCTGTACCGTAACACCCTGTATATAGCCTCCACATTGACTCTGTACCGGTACCCCCCTGTATATAGCCTCCACACTGACTCTGTACCAATACCCCTGTATATAGCCTCCACATTGACTCTGTACCGGTACCCCCTGTATATAGCCTCCACATTGACTCTGTACCAGTACCCCCTGTATATAGCCTCCACATTGACTCTGTACCGGTACCCCTGTATATAGCCTCCACATTGACTCTGTAACGTACACCCTGTATATAGCCTCCACATTGACTCTGTACCAGTACACCCTGTATATAGCCTCCACATTGACTCTGTACCGTAACACCCTGTATATAGTCTCCACAATGACTCTGTACCGTAACCCCCTATCTATAGCCTCCACATTGACTCTGTACCAGTACACCCTGTATATAGCCTCCACATTGACTCTGTACCGGTACCCCTGTATATAGCCTCCACATTGACTCTGTACCGTAACCCCTGTATATAGCCTCCACATTGACTCTGTACCGGTACCCCCTGTATATAGCCTCCACATTGACTCTGTACCGTACACCCTGTATATAACCTCCACATTGACTCTGTACCGTAACACCCTGTATATAGCCTCCACATTGACTCTGTACCGGTACCCCTGTATATAACCTCCACATTGACTCTGTACTGGTACCCCTGTATATAGCCTCCACATTGACTCTGTACCAGTACCCCCTGTATATAGCCTCCACATTGACTCTGTAGGTACCCCCTGTATATAGCCTCCCACATTGACTCTGTACTGGTACCCCTGTATATAGCCTCCACATTGACTCTGTACCGTACCCCCTGTATATAGCCTCCACATTGACTCTGTACCAGTACCCCTGTATATAGCCTCTACATTGACTCTGTACCGGTACTCCCTGTATATAGCCTCCACATTGACTCTGTACCGGTACCCCCTGTATATAGCCTCCACATTGACTCTGTACCATAACACCCTGTATATAGCCTCCACATTGACTCTGTACCGGTACCCCTGTATATAGCCTCCACATTGACTCTGTACCGGTACCCCCTGTATATAGCCTCCACATTGACTCTGTACCGTAACACCCTGTATATAGCCTCCACATTGACTCTGTACTGGTACCCCTGTATATAGCCTCCACATTGACTCTGTGCCGGTACCCCTGTATATAGCCTCCACATTGACTCTGTACTGGTACCCCCTGTATATAGCCTCCACATTGACTCTGTACCAGTACCCCTGTATATAATCTCCACATTGACTCTGTACCAGTACCCCTGTATATAGCCTCCACATTGACTCTGTACCGGTACCCCCTGTATATAGCCTCCACATTGACTCTGTACCGGTACCCCTGTATATAGCCTCCACATTGACTCTGTACTGGTACCCCTGTATATAGCCTCCACATTGACTCTGTACCAGTACCCCCTGCATATAGCCTCCACATTGACTCTGTACCGGTACCCCCTGTATATAGCCTCCACATTGACTCTGTACCAGTACCCCTGTATATAGCCTCCACATTGACTCTGTACCGGTACCCCCTGTATATAGCCTCCACATTGACTCTGTACCGTACCCCTGTATATAGCCTCCACATTGACTCTGTACCGTAACACCCTGTATATAGCCTCCACATTGACTCTGTACCGGTACCCCCTGTATATAGCCTCCACATTGACTCTGTACCGGTACCCCCTGTATATAGCCTCCACATTGACTCTGTACCCCCTGGTACCCCACATTTACTCTGTATATAGCCTCCACATTGACTCTGTACCGGTACCCCCTGTATATAGCCTCCACATTGACTCTGTACCGGTACCCCTGTATATAGCCTCCACATTGACTCTGTACCCCCTGTAACACCCTGTATATAGCCTCCACATTGACTCTGTACCGGTACCCCTGTATATAGCCTCCACATTGACTCTGTACTGGTACCCCCTGTATATAGCCTCCACATTGACTCTGTACTGGGGTACCCCCTGTATATAGCCTCCACATTGACTCTGTAGCAATACCCCCTGTATATAGCCTCCACATTGACTCTGTACCAGTACCCCCTGTATATAGCCTCCCACATTGACTCTGTACGGTACCCCCTGTATATAGCCTCCACATTGACTCTGTGCCAGTACCCCCTGTATATAGCCTCCACATTGACTCTGTACCTGTACCCCTGTATATAGCCTCCACATTGACTCTGTAATGGTAACCCCTGTATATAGCCTCCACATTGACTCTGTACCGTAACACCCTGTATATAGCCTCCACATTGACTCTGTACCGTAACACCCTGTATATAGCCTCCACATTGACTCTGTACCGGTACCCCCTGTATATAGCCTCCACATTGACTCTGTACAAGCCTAATACCCCTGTATATAGCCTCCACATTGACTCTGTACCGTAATACCCTGTATATAGCCTCCACATTGACTCTGTACCGTACCCCCTGTATATAGTCTCCACATTGACTCTGTACCGTAATACCCTGTATATAGCCTCCACATTGACTCTGTGTAATACCCCCTGTATATAGCCTCCACATTGACTCTGTACCGTAATACCCTGTATGTATATAGCCTCCACATTGACTCTGTACCGGTACCCCCTGTATATAGCCTCCACATTGACTCTGTACCGGTACCCCCTGTATATAGCCTCCACATTGACTCTGTACCAGTACCCCCTGTATATAGCCTCCACATTGACTCTGTACCGTACCCCTGTATATAGCCTCCACATTGACTCTGTACCGGTACCCCCTGTATATAGCCTCCACATTGACTCTGTACCGGTACCCCCCTGTATATAGCCTCCACATTGACTCTGTACCGGTACCCCCTGTATATAGCCTCCACATTGACTCTGTACCGGTACCCCCTGTATATAGCCTCCACATTGACTCTGTACCAGTACCCCCTGTATATAGCCTCCACATTGACTCTGTACCGGTAGTACCCCTGTATATAGCCTCCACATTGACTCTGTACCAGTACCCCCTGTATATAGCCTCCACATTGACTCTGTACAGTACCCCCTGTATATAGCCTCCACATTGACTCTGTAACGTAACCCCCTGTATATAGCCTCCACATTGACTCTGTACCGTAACACCCTGTATATAGCCTCCACATTGACTCTGTACCGTAACCCCTGTATATAGCCTCCACATTGACTCTGTACCGGTACCCCCTGTATATAGCCTCCACATTGACTCTGTACCGTACCCCCTGTATATAGCCTCCACATTGACTCTGTACCGTACCCCCTGTATATAGCCTCCACATTGACTCTGTACCGTAACACCCTGTATATAGCCTCCACATTGACTCTGTACCGTACCCCCTGTATATAGCCTCCACATTGACTCTGTACCGTACCCCCTGTATATAGCCTCCACATTGACTCTGTACCGGTACCCCCTGTATATAGCCTCCACATTGACTCTGTACCAGTACCCCCTGTATATAGCCTCCACATTGACTCTGTACCGGTACCCCCTGTATATAGCCTCCACATTGACTCTGTACCGTACCCCCTGTATATAGCCTCCACATTGACTCTGTACCAGTACCCCCCTGTATATAGCCTCCACATTGACTCTGTACCGGTACCCCTGTATATAGCCTCCACATTGACTCTGTAACGTAACCCCTGTATATAGCCTCCACATTGACTCTGTACCGGTACCCCTGTATATAGCCTCCACATTGACTCTGTACCAGTACCCCCTGTATATAGCCTCCACATTGACTCTGTACCGGTACCCCCTGTATATAGCCTCCACATTGACTCTGTACCGTACCCCCTGTATATAGCCTCCACATTGACTCTGTACCAGTACCCCCTGTATATAGCCTCCACATTGACTCTGTGCCGGTACCCCTGTATATAGCCTCCACATTGACTCTGTACCAGTACCCCCTGTATATAGCCTCCACATTGACTCTGTACCGGTACCCCCTGTATATAGCCTCCACATTGACTCTGTAACGTAACACCCTGTATATAGCCTCCACATTGACTCTGTGCCGTAACCCCTGTATATAGCCTCCACATTGACTCTGTACCAGTACCCCTGTATATAGCCTCCACATTGACTCTGTACCGGTACCCCCTGTATATAGCCTCCACATTGACTCTGTACCGTAATACCCCCTGTATATAGCCTCCACATTGACTCTGTACCGGTACCCCCTGTATATAGCCTCCACATTGACTCTGTACCGTACCCCTGTATATAGTCTCCACATTGACTCTGTACCGTAACCCCTGTATATAGCCTCCACATTGACTCTGTACCGTAACCCCTGTATATAGCCTCCACATTGACTCTGTACCGTACCCCCTGTATATAGCCTCCACATTGACTCTGTACCGGTACCCCCTGTATATAGCCTCCACATTGACTCTGTACCGTACCCCCTGTATATAGCCTCCACATTGACTCTGTACCAGTACCCCCTGTATATAGCCTCCACATTGACTCTGTACCCCCCCTGTATATAGCCTCCACATTGACTCTGTACCCGGTAACCCCCTGTATATAGCCTCCACATTGACTCTGTACCGTACCCCTGTATATAGCCTCCACATTGACTCTGTACCGTAACCCCTGTATATAGCCTCCACATTGACTCTGTACCGGTACCCCCTGTATATAGCCTCCACATTGACTCTGTACCGGTACCCCCTGTATATAGCCTCCACATTGACTCTGTACCGTAATACCCCTGTATATAGCCTCCACATTGACTCTGTGCCGGTACCCCCTGTATATAGCCTCCACATTGACTCTGTACCGGTACCCCCTGTATATAGCCTCCACATTGACTCTGTACTGGTACCCCCTGTATATAGCCTCCACATTGACTCTGTACCAGTACCCCTGTATATAGCCTCCACATTGACTCTGTACCAGTACCCCCTGTATATAGCCTCCACATTGACTCTGTACAGTACCCCTGTATATAGCCTCCACATTGACTCTGTAACGTAACACCCTGTATATAGCCTCCACATTGACTCTGTACCGTAACCCCTGTATATAGCCTCCACATTGACTCTGTACCGGTACCCCCTGTATATAGCCTCCACATTGACTCTGTACCGTAATACCCTGTATATAGCCTCCACATTGACTCTGTACCGTAACACCCCTGTATATAGCCTCCACATTGACTCTGTACCGTAATACCCTGTATATAGCCTCCACATTGACTCTGTACCGTAATACCCCTGTATATAGCCTCCACATTGACTCTGTACCGTACCCCCTGTATATAGCCTCCACATTGACTCTGTACCAGTACCCCTGTATATAGCCTCCACATTGACTCTGTACCAGTACCCCCTGTATATAGCCTCCACATTGACTCTGTGCCGGTACCCCCTGTATATAGCCTCCACATTGACTCTGTAACGTAACCCCTGTATATAGCCTCCACATTGACTCTGTACCGGTACCCCTGTATATAGCCTCCACATTGACTCTGTACCAGTACCCCTGTATATAGCCTCCACATTGACTCTGTACCGTAACACCCTGTATATAGCCTCCACATTGACTCTGTACCGGTACCCCCTGTATATAGCCTCCACATTGACTCTGTACCAGTACCCCCTGTATATAGCCTCCACATTGACTCTGTACCGGTACCCTGTATATAGCCTCCACATTGACTCTGTACCAGTACCCCCTGTATATAGCCTCCACATTGACTCTGTACCGTACCCCCTGTATATAGCCTCCACATTGACTCTGTAACGTAACACCCTGTATATAGCCTCCACATTGACTCTGTACCGTAACCCCTGTATATAGCCTCCACATTGACTCTGTACCGTACCCCCTGTATATAGCCTCCACATTGACTCTGTACCGTACCCCCTGTATATAGCCTCCACATTGACTCTGTACCGTAATACCCCCTGTATATAGCCTCCACATTGACTCTGTACCGTAATACCCTGTATATAGCCTCCACATTGACTCTGTACCGTACCCCCTGTATATAGTCTCCCACATTGACTCTGTACCGTACCCCCTGTATATAGCCTCCACATTGACTCTGTACCGTAACCCCTGTATATAGCCTCCACATTGACTCTGTACCGTAATACCCCCTGTATATAGCCTCCACATTGACTCTGTACCGGTACCCCCTGTATATAGCCTCCACATTGACTCTGTACCGGTACCCCCTGTATATAGCCTCCACATTGACTCTGTACCAGTACCCCTGTATATAGCCTCCACATTGACTCTGTACCGGTACCCCCTGTATATAGCCTCCACATTGACTCTGTAACGTAACCCCTGTATATAGCCTCCACATTGACTCTGTACCGTACCCCCTGTATATAGCCTCCACATTGACTCTGTACCGTAACCCCTGTATATAGCCTCCACATTGACTCTGTACCGGTACCCCCTGTATATAGCCTCCACATTGACTCTGTACCGGTACCCCCTGTATATAGCCTCCACATTGACTCTGTACCGTAATACCCTGTATATAGCCTCCACATTGACTCTGTACCGTAACACCCTGTATATAGCCTCCACATTGACTCTGTACCGGTACCCCCTGTATATAGCCTCCACACTGACTCTGTACCGGTACCCCCTGTATATAGCCTCCACATTGACTCTGTACCGGTACCCCCTGTATATAGCCTCCACATTGACTCTGTACCAGTACCCCCTGTATATAGCCTCCACATTGACTCTGTACCGGTACCCCCTGTATATAGCCTCCACATTGACTCTGTAACGTAACACCCTGTATATAGCCTCCACATTGACTCTGTACCGTAACACCCTGTATATAGCCTCCACATTGACTCTGTACCGGTACCCCCTGTATATAGCCTCCACATTGACTCTGTACCGTAATACCCTGTATATAGCCTCCACATTGACTCTGTACCGTAATACCCTGTATATAGTCTCCACATTGACTCTGTACCGTAACACCCTGTATATAGCCTCCACATTGACTCTGTACCGTACCCCCTGTATATAGCCTCCACATTGACTCTGTACCGTACCCCCTGTATATAGCCTCCACATTGACTCTGTACCGTAATACCCTGTATATAGCCTCCACATTGACTCTGTACCGTACCCCTGTATATAGCCTCCACATTGACTCTGTACCGGTACCCCTGTATATAGCCTCCACATTGACTCTGTACCAGTACCCCCTGTATATAGCCTCCACATTGACTCTGTACCGTACCCCTGTATATAGCCTCCACATTGACTCTGTACCGTAACACCCTGTATATAGCCTCCACATTGACTCTGTACCGGTACCCCTGTATATAGCCTCCACACTGACTCTGTACCAGTACCCCTGTATATAGCCTCCACATTGACTCTGTACCGGTACCCCTGTATATAGCCTCCACATTGACTCTGTACCAGTACCCCCTGTATATAGCCTCCACATTGACTCTGTACCAGTACCCCCTGTATATAGCCTCCACATTGACTCTGTAACAGTAACACCCTGTATATAGCCTCCACATTGACTCTGTACCGTAACACCCTGTATATAGCCTCCACATTGACTCTGTACCGTAACCCCCTGTATATAGCCTCCACATTGACTCTGTACCGGTACCCCCTGTATATAGCCTCCACATTGACTCTGTACCGTAATACCCTGTATATAGCCTCCACATTGACTCTGTACCGTAATACCCTGTATATAGCCTCCACATTGACTCTGTACCGTACCCCTGTATATAGCCTCCACATTGACTCTGTACCGTACCCCTGTATATAGCCTCCACATTGACTCTGTACCAGTACCCCTGTATATAGCCTCCACATTGACTCTGTACCGTACCCCCTGTATATAGCCTCCACATTGACTCTGTACCGGTACCCCCTGTATATAGCCTCCACATTGACTCTGTACCGGTACCCCTGTATATAGCCTCCACATTGACTCTGTACCAGTACCCCTGTATATAGCCTCCACATTGACTCTGTACCAGTACCCCCTGTATATAGCCTCCACATTGACTCTGTAACGTAACCCCTGTATATAGCCTCCACATTGACTCTGTACCGTAACCCCTGTATATAGCCTCCACATTGACTCTGTACCGTAACCCCTGTATATAGCCTCCACATTGACTCTGTACAGGTACCCCTGTATATAGCCTCCACATTGACTCTGTGCCGGTACCCCCTGTATATAGCCTCCACATTGACTCTGTACCGTAACCCCCTGTATATAGCCTCCACATTGACTCTGTGCCGTAACCCCTGTATATAGCCTCCACATTGACTCTGTACCGGTACCCCCTGTATATAGCCTCCACATTGACTCTGTACCGGTACCCCCTGTATATAGCCTCCACATTGACTCTGTACCGGTACCCCCTGTATATAGCCTCCACATTGACTCTGTACCAGTACCCCCTGTATATAGCCTCCACATTGACTCTGTACGGTACCCCTGTATATAGCCTCCACATTGACTCTGTAACGTAACACCCTGTATATAGCCTCCACATTGACTCTGTACCGTAACACCCCTGTATATAGCCTCCACATTGACTCTGTACCGGTACCCCCTGTATATAGCCTCCACATTGACTCTGTACCGTAATACCCTGTATATAGCCTCCACATTGACTCTGTACCGTAATACCCTGTATATAGCCTCCACATTGACTCTGTACCGTAACACCCTGTATATAGTCTCCACATTGACTCTGTACCGTAACACCCTGTATATAGCCTCCACATTGACTCTGTACCGTAACACCCTGTATATAGCCTCCACATTGACTCTGTACCGTAATACCCTGTATATAGCCTCCACATTGACTCTGTACCGTAATACCCTGTATATAGCCTCCACATTGACTCTGTACCGGTACCCCCTGTATATAGCCTCCACATTGACTCTGTACCGGTACCCCCTGTATATAGCCTCCACATTGACTCTGTACCAGTACCCCCTGTATATAGCCTCCACATTGACTCTGTACCGGTACCCCCTGTATATAGCCTCCACATTGACTCTGTAACGGTAACCCCTGTATATAGCCTCCACATTGACTCTGTACCGGTACCCCCTGTATATAGCCTCCACATTGACTCTGTACCGTAATACCCTGTATATAGCCTCCACATTGACTCTGTACCGTAATACCCCCTGTATATAGTCTCCACATTGACTCTGTACCGTACCCCCTGTATATAGCCTCCACATTGACTCTGTACCGTAACCCCTGTATATAGCCTCCACATTGACTCTGTACCGTAACCCCTGTATATAGCCTCCACATTGACTCTGTACCGTAATACCCTGTATATAGCCTCCACATTGACTCTGTACCGTAATACCCTGTATATAGCCTCCACATTGACTCTGTACCGTAACCCCTGTATATAGCCTCCACATTGACTCTGTACCGTAATACCCTGTATATAGCCTCCACATTGACTCTGTACCGTAACCCCCTGTATATAGTCTCCACATTGACTCTGTACCGGTAACCCCTGTATATAGTCTCCACATTGACTCTGTACCGATAGCCTCCACATTGACTCTGTACCGGTATCCCCTGTATATAGCCTCCACATTGACTCTGTACCGGTACCCCCTGTATATAGCCTCCACATTGACTCTGTACCGGTACCCCCTGTATATAGCCTCCACATTGACTCTGTACCGGTACCCCCTGTATATAGCCTCCACATTGACTCTGTACCGGTACCCCCTGTATATAGCCTCCACATTGACTCTGTGCCGTACCCCCTGTATATAGCCTCCACATTGACTCTGTACCGGTACCCCTGTATATAGCCTCCACATTGACTCTGTACCAGTACCCCCTGTATATAGCCTCCACATTGACTCTGTACCGTACCCCCTGTATATAGCCTCCACATTGACTCTGTACCGGTACCCCCTGTATATAGCCTCCACATTGACTCTGTACCGTACCCCCTGTATATAGCCTCCACATTGACTCTGTACCGGTACCCCCTGTATATAGCCTCCACATTGACTCTGTACCGGTACCCCCTGTATATAGCCTCCACATTGACTCTGTACCGGTACCCCTGTATATAGCCTCCACATTGACTCTGTACCAGTACCCCCTGTATATAGCCTCCACATTGACTTGGTACCAGTACCCCCTGTATATAGCCTCCACATTGACTCTGTACCAGTACCCCCTGTATATAGTCTCCACATTGACTCTGTACCGGTACCCCCTGTATATAGCCTCCACATTGACTCTGTACCGTACCCCTGTATATAGCCTCCACATTGACTCTGTGCCGTAACACCCTGTATATAGCCTCCACATTGACTCTGTACCGTAACACCCCCTGTATATAGCCTCCACATTGACTCTGTACCGGTACCCCCTGTATATAGCCTCCACATTGACTCTGTGCCGTAATACCCCCTGTATATAGCCTCCACATTGACTCTGTACCGTACCCCCTGTATATAGCTCCACATTGACTCTGTACCGTAATACCCCCTGTATATAGCCTCCACATTGACTCTGTACCGGTACCCCCTGTATATAGCCTCCACATTGACTCTGTACCGGTACCCCCTGTATATAGCCTCCACATTGACTCTGTACCGGTACCCCTGTATATAGCCTCCACATTGACTCTGTACCGTACCCTGTATATAGCCTCCACATTGACTCTGTACCGGTACCCCCTGTATATAGCCTCCACATTGACTCTGTACCGTAATACCCTGTATATAGCCTCCACATTGACTCTGTACCGGTACCCCCTGTATATAGCCTCCACATTGACTCTGTACCAGTACCCCCTGTATATAGCCTCCACATTGACTCTGTACCGTAATACCCCCTGTATATAGCCTCCACATTGACTCTGTACCAGTAACCCCCTGTATATAGCCTCCACATTGACTCTGTACCGGTACCCCCTGTATATAGCCTCCACATTGACTCTGTGCCGTAATACCCCTGTATATAGCCTCCACATTGACTCTGTACCGTAACACCCTGTATATAGCCTCCACATTGACTCTGTACCGTAACCCCTGTATATAGCCTCCACATTGACTCTGTGCCGTACCCCTGTATATAGCCTCCACATTGACTCTGTACCGTAATACCCCTGTATATAGCCTCCACATTGACTCTGTACCGTAACACCCTGTATATAGCCTCCACATTGACTCTGTACCGGTACCCCCTGTATATAGCCTCCACATTGACTCTGTGCCGTACCCCCTGTATATAGCCTCCACATTGACTCTGTACCAGTACCCCTGTATATAGCCTCCACATTGACTCTGTACCGGTACCCCCTGTATATAGCCTCCACATTGACTCTGTACCGTAACCCCTGTATATAGCCTCCACATTGACTCTGTACCGGTACCCCCTGTATATAGCCTCCACATTGACTCTGTACCGGTACCCCTGTATATAGCCTCCACATTGACTCTGTACCGTACCCCCTGTATATAGCCTCCACATTGACTCTGTGCACCGGTACCCCCTGTATATAGCCTCCACATTGACTCTGTACCAGTACCCCTGTATATAGCCTCCACATTGACTCTGTACCGGTACACCCTGTATATAGCCTCCACATTGACTCTGTACCAGGTACTCCCTGTATATAGCCTCCACATTGACTCTGTACCCGGTACCCCCTGTATATAGCCTCCACATTGACTCTGTACCCGGTACCCCCTGTATATAGCCTCCACATTGACTCTGTACCGGTACCCCCTGTATATAGCCTCCACATTGACTCTGTACCGTAACCCCTGTATATAGCCTCCACATTGACTCTGTACCGGTACCCCCTGTATATAGCCTCCACATTGACTCTGTACCGTAATACCCCCTGTATATAGCCTCCACATTGACTCTGTACCGTAATACCCTGTATATAGCCTCCACATTGACTCTGTACCAGTACCCCTGTATATAGCCTCCACATTGACTCTGTACCGTACCCCCTGTATATAGCCTCCACATTGACTCTGTACCGGTACCCCCTGTATATAGCCTCCACATTGACTCTGTACCGGTACCCCCTGTATATAGCCTCCACATTGACTCTGTACCGGTACCCCCTGTATATAGCCTCCACATTGACTCTGTACCGGTACCCCCTGTATATAGCCTCCACATTGACTCTGTACCGGTACCCCCTGTATATAGCCTCCACATTGACTCTGTACCGGTACCCCCTGTATATAGCCTCCACATTGACTCTGTACCGTACCCCTGTATATAGCCTCCACATTGACTCTGTACCGTAACCCCTGTATATAGCCTCCACATTGACTCTGTACCGTAATACCCCCTGTATATAGCCTCCACATTGACTCTGTACCGGTACCCCCTGTATATAGCCTCCACATTGACTCTGTACCGGTACCCCCTGTATATAGCCTCCACATTGACTCTGTACCGTAATACCCTGTATATAGCCTCCACATTGACTCTGTGCCGTAACCCCTGTATATAGCCTCCACATTGACTCTGTACCGTACCCCTGTATATAGCCTCCACATTGACTCTGTACCGTACCCCCTGTATATAGCCTCCACATTGACTCTGTACCGTAATACCCTGTATATAGCCTCCACATTGACTCTGTACCGTACCCCCTGTATATAGCCTCCACATTGACTCTGTACCGGTACCCCCTGTATATAGCCTCCACATTGACTCTGTACCGTACCCCCTGTATATAGCCTCCACATTGACTCTGTACCGTAACCCCTGTATATAGCCTCCACATTGACTCTGTACCGTACCCCCTGTATATAGCCTCCACATTGACTCTGTGCCGTAATACCCTGTATATAGCCTCCACATTGACTCTGTACCGTAATACCCTGTATATAGCCTCCACATTGACTCTGTACCGTACCCCTGTATATAGCCTCCACATTGACTCTGTACCGTAATACCCTGTATATAGCCTCCACATTGACTCTGTACCGTACCCCTGTATATAGCCTCCACATTGACTCTGTACCGTAATACCCCCTGTATATAGCCTCCACATTGACTCTGTACCGTAATACCCTGTATATAGCCTCCACATTGACTCTGTACCGTACCCCCTGTATATAGCCTCCACATTGACTCTGTACCGGTACCCCCTGTATATAGCCTCCACATTGACTCTGTACCGTACCCCTGTATATAGCCTCCACATTGACTCTGTACCGTACCCCCTGTATATAGCCTCCACATTGACTCTGTACCGTAACCCCTGTATATAGCCTCCACATTGACTCTGTACCGGTACCCCTGTATATAGCCTCCACATTGACTCTGTACCGTAACACCCTGTATATAGCCTCCACATTGACTCTGTACCGTACCCCCTGTATATAGCCTCCACATTGACTCTGTGCCCAGTAACCCCTGTATATAGCCTCCACATTGACTCTGTACCGTAACCCCTGTATATAGCCTCCACATTGACTCTGTACCGTAACCCCTGTATATAGCCTCCACATTGACTCTGTACCGTACCCCCTGTATATAGCCTCCACATTGACTCTGTACCGTAACCCCTGTATATAGCCTCCACATTGACTCTGTACCGTAACCCCTGTATATAGCCTCCACATTGACTCTGTACCGTACCCCCTGTATATAGCCTCCACATTGACTCTGTACCGTAACCCCCTGTATATAGCCTCCACATTGACTCTGTACCGTAATACCCTGTATATAGCCTCCACATTGACTCTGTACCGTACCCCCTGTATATAGCCTCCACATTGACTCTGTACCGGTACCCCCTGTATATAGCCTCCACATTGACTCTGTACCGGTACCCCCTGTATATAGCCTCCACATTGACTCTGTACCGTACCCCCTGTATATAGCCTCCACATTGACTCTGTACCGTACCCCCTGTATATAGCCTCCACATTGACTCTGTACCGGTACCCCTGTATATAGCCTCCACATTGACTCTGTACCGTACCCCCTGTATATAGCCTCCACATTGACTCTGTACCAGTACCCCCTGTATATAGCCTCCACATTGACTCTGTACCGTAATACCCTGTATATAGCCTCCACATTGACTCTGTACCGTAACCCCTGTATATAGCCTCCACATTGACTCTGTACCGTAATACCCTGTATATAGCCTCCACATTGACTCTGTACCGTACCCCCTGTATATAGCCTCCACATTGACTCTGTACCGTAATACCCCCTGTATATAGCCTCCACATTGACTCTGTACCGTACCCCCTGTATATAGCCTCCACATTGACTCTGTACCGTACCCCTGTATATAGCCTCCACATTGACTCTGTGCCGGTACCCCCTGTATATAGCCTCCACATTGACTCTGTACCAGTACCCCTGTATATAGCCTCCACATTGACTCTGTACCGGTACCCCTGTATATAGCCTCCACATTGACTCTGTACCGTAACCCCTGTATATAGCCTCCACATTGACTCTGTACCGTAACCCCTGTATATAGCCTCCACATTGACTCTGTACCGTAACCCCTGTATATAGCCTCCACATTGACTCTGTACCGTACCCCCTGTATATAGCCTCCACATTGACTCTGTACCGTAATACCCTGTATATAGCCTCCACATTGACTCTGTACCGTACCCCCTGTATATAGCCTCCACATTGACTCTGTACCGTACCCCCTGTATATAGCCTCCACATTGACTCTGTACCGGTACCCCTGTATATAGCCTCCACATTGACTCTGTACCGTACCCCCTGTATATAGCCTCCACATTGACTCTGTACCGGTACCCCCTGTATATAGCCTCCACATTGACTCTGTACCGGTACCCCCTGTATATAGCCTCCACATTGACTCTGTGCCGGTACCCCCTGTATATAGCCTCCACATTGACTCTGTGCCGGTACCCCCTGTATATAGCCTCCACATTGACTCTGTACCGTAACCCCTGTATATAGCCTCCACATTGACTCTGTACCGTAACCCCTGTATATAGCCTCCACATTGACTCTGTACCGTAATAGTACCCCCTGTATATAGCCTCCACATTGACTCTGTACCGTACCCCCTGTATATAGCCTCCACATTGACTCTGTACCGTAATACCCCTGTATATAGCCTCCACATTGACTCTGTACTGTACCCCCTGTATATAGCCTCCACATTGACTCTGTACCGTACCCCCTGTATATAGCCTCCACATTGACTCTGTACCGGTACCCCTGTATATAGCCTCCACATTGACTCTGTACCGTACCCCCTGTATATAGCCTCCACATTGACTCTGTACTGTAATACCCCCTGTATATAGCCTCCACATTGACTCTGTACCGTACCCCCTGTATATAGCCTCCACATTGACTCTGTACCGGTACCCCTGTATATAGCCTCCACATTGACTCTGTACCGTAACCCCTGTATATAGCCTCCACATTGACTCTGTACCGTACCCCCTGTATATAGCCTCCACATTGACTCTGTACCGTACCCCTGTATATAGCCTCCACATTGACTCTGTACCGGTAACCCCTGTATATAGCCTCCACATTGACTCTGTACCGGTACCCCCTGTATATAGCCTCCACATTGACTCTGTACCGTACCCCCTGTATATAGCCTCCACATTGACTCTGTACCGTACCCCCTGTATATAGCCTCCACATTGACTCTGTACCGTACCCCCTGTATATAGCCTCCACATTGACTCTGTGCCGTAATACCCCTGTATATAGCCTCCACATTGACTCTGTACCGTAATACCCCCTGTATATAGCCTCCACATTGACTCTGTACCGTAACACCCTGTATATAGCCTCCACATTGACTCTGTACCGTAATACCCTGTATATAGCCTCCACATTGACTCTGTACCGTAACCCCTGTATATAGCCTCCACATTGACTCTGTACCGTAATACCCCCTGTATATAGCCTCCACATTGACTCTGTACCGTAACCCCCTGTATATAGCCTCCACATTGACTCTGTACCGTAACCCCTGTATATAGCCTCCACATTGACTCTGTACCGTACCCCTGTATATAGCCTCCACATTGACTCTGTACCGTAACCCCTGTATATAGCCTCCACATTGACTCTGTACCGTACCCCTGTATATAGCCTCCACATTGACTCTGTACCGTACCCCCTGTATATAGCCTCCACATTGACTCTGTACCGTACCCCCTGTATATAGCCTCCACATTGACTCTGTACCGTAACCCCTGTATATAGCCTCCACATTGACTCTGTACCGTACCCCCTGTATATAGCCTCCACATTGACTCTGTACCGTAACACCCTGTATATAGCCTCCACATTGACTCTGTACCGTAACACCCTGTATATAGCCTCCACATTGACTCTGTACCGTACCCCCTGTATATAGCCTCCACATTGACTCTGTACCGTAACACCCTGTATATAGCCTCCACATTGACTCTGTACCGTACCCCCTGTATATAGCCTCCACATTGACTCTGTACCGTACCCCTGTATATAGCCTCCACATTGACTCTGTACCGTACCCCTGTATATAGCCTCCACATTGACTCTGTACCGTAACCCCCTGTATATAGCCTCCACATTGACTCTGTACCGTACCCCCTGTATATAGCCTCCACATTGACTCTGTACCGTAACCCCTGTATATAGCCTCCACATTGACTCTGTACCGTACCCCTGTATATAGCCTCCACATTGACTCTGTACCGTACCCCCTGTATATAGCCTCCACATTGACTCTGTACCGTACCCCCTGTATATAGCCTCCACATTGACTCTGTACCGTACCCCTGTATATAGCCTCCACATTGACTCTGTACCGTAATACCCTGTATATAGCCTCCACATTGACTCTGTACCGGTACCCCCTGTATATAGCCTCCACATTGACTCTGTGCCGTAATACCCTGTATATAGCCTCCACATTGACTCTGTACCGGTACCCCCTGTATATAGCCTCCACATTGACTCTGTACCGTAATACCCTGTATATAGCCTCCACATTGACTCTGTACCGTACCCCCTGTATATAGCCTCCACATTGACTCTGTACCGTAATACCCTGTATATAGCCTCCACATTGACTCTGTACCGTACCCCCTGTATATAGCCTCCACATTGACTCTGTACCGTAATACCCCCTGTATATAGCCTCCACATTGACTCTGTACCGTAATACCCTGTATATAGCCTCCACATTGACTCTGTACCGTACCCCCTGTATATAGCCTCCACATTGACTCTGTACCGTAATACCCTGTATATAGCCTCCACATTGACTCTGTACTGTACCCCTGTATATAGCCTCCACATTGACTCTGTACCGTACCCCTGTATATAGCCTCCACATTGACTCTGTACCGTACCCCCTGTATATAGCCTCCACATTGACTCTGTACCGTAACCCCTGTATATAGCCTCCACATTGACTCTGTACCGTAACACCCTGTATATAGCCTCCACATTGACTCTGTACCGTACCCCCTGTATATAGCCTCCACATTGACTCTGTACCGTAACCCCTGTATATAGCCTCCACATTGACTCTGTACCGTAACACCCTGTATATAGCCTCCACATTGACTCTGTACCGGTACCCCCTGTATATAGCCTCCACATTGACTCTGTACCGGTACCCCCTGTATATAGCCTCCACATTGACTCTGTACCGTAATACCCTGTATATAGCCTCCACATTGACTCTGTGCCGTAACCCCTGTATATAGCCTCCACATTGACTCTGTACCGTAACCCCTGTATATAGCCTCCACATTGACTCTGTACCGTACCCCCTGTATATAGCCTCCACATTGACTCTGTACCGTACCCCTGTATATAGCCTCCACATTGACTCTGTACCGGTACCCCCTGTATATAGCCTCCACATTGACTCTGTACCGTACCACCCTGTATATAGCCTCCACATTGACTCTGTACCGTAATACCCCCTGTATATAGCCTCCACATTGACTCTGTACCGTACCCCCTGTATATAGCCTCCACATTGACTCTGTACCGGTACCCCCTGTATATAGCCTCCACATTGACTCTGTACCGGTACCCCCTGTATATAGCCTCCACATTGACTCTGTACCGGTACCCCTGTATATAGCCTCCACATTGACTCTGTACCGGTACCCCCTGTATATAGCCTCCACATTGACTCTGTACCGTAATACCCCCTGTATATAGCCTCCACATTGACTCTGTGCCGTAATACCCTGTATATAGCCTCCACATTGACTCTGTACCGGTACCCCCTGTATATAGCCTCCACATTGACTCTGTACCGTACCCCCTGTATATAGCCTCCACATTGACTCTGTACCGGTACCCCCTGTATATAGCCTCCACATTGACTCTGTACCGGTACCCCCTGTATATAGCCTCCACATTGACTCTGTACCGTAATACCCTGTATATAGCCTCCACATTGACTCTGTACCGTACCCCCTGTATATAGCCTCCACATTGACTCTGTGCCGTACCCCCTGTATATAGCCTCCACATTGACTCTGTACCGTAATAC
Organism: Oncorhynchus nerka; assembly: GCF_034236695.1. NCBI lineage: Eukaryota > Metazoa > Chordata > Actinopteri > Salmoniformes > Salmonidae > Oncorhynchus > Oncorhynchus nerka. Next base: position 2,649,579 of record NC_088399.1, read on the forward strand.
CCCCTGTATATAGCCTCCACATTGACTCTGTGCAGTACCCCCTGTATATAGCCTCCACATTGACTCTGTACCGTAAAACCCTGTATATAGCCTCCACATTGACTCTGTACCGTACCACCCTGTATATAGCCTCCAAATTGACTCTGTACCGTAATACCCTGTATATAGCCTCCACATTGACTCTGTACCGGTACCCCCTGTATATAGCCTCCACATTGACTCTGTACCGTAATACCCTGTATATAGCCTCCACATTGACTCTGTACCGTAATACCCCCTGTATATAGCCTCCACATTGACTCTGTACCGTAATACCCTGTATATAGCCTCCACATTGACTCTGTACCGTACCCCCCTGTATATAGCCTCCACATTGACTCTGTACCGTACCCCCTGTATATAGCCTCCACATTGACTCTGTACCGGTACCCCCTGTATATAGCCTCCACATTGACTCTGTACCGTACCCCCTGTATATAGCCTCCACATTGACTCTGTACCGGTACCCCCTGTATATAGCCTCCACATTGACTCTGTACCGTACCCCTGTATATAGTCCACATTGACTCTGTACCAGTACCCCTGTATATAGCCTCCACATTGACTCTGTACCGTAACCCCCTGTATATAGTCAATTGACTCTGTATACCCTGTATATAGCCTCCACATTGACTCTGTACCGGTACCCCCTGTATATAGCCTCCACATTGACTCTGTGGAACCCCCTGTATATACCTCCACATTGACTCTGTAATGTGGAGGTATATAGCCTCCACATTGACTCTGTACCGGTACCCCCTGTACAGAGTCAATGTGTACTGGCTATATAGCCTCCACATTGACTCTCCGGTACAGAGTCAATGTGGAGGCTATATACCTCCATACTCTGTACGTACAGAGTCAATGTGGAGGCTATATACAGACTCTGTACCGGTACAGAGTCAATGTGGAGGCTATATACATTGACTCTGAGTCAATGTGGAGGCTATACAGAGTCAACAGAGTCACCCTGTGGAGGCTATCCACATTGACTCTGTTACGGTACAGAGTCAATGTGGAGAGCCTCCACATTGACTCTGTACCGGTACCCCTGTCAATGTGGAGCTATATACAGGGGGTGACTCTGGTACAGAGTCAATGTGGAGGCTATATATAGGGTACCTCCACATTGACTCAATGTGGAGGCTATATACTGTATATAGGGACTCTGGTACAGAGTCAATGTGGAGGCTATATGACTCTGTACCGGTACAGAGTCAATGTGGAGCTATATTGACTCTGGTACAGAGTCAATGTGGATATATATATTGACTCTGTACAGGTACCCCAATGTGGAGCTATATACCAGGACTCTGTACCGGTACAGAGTCAATGTGGAGGCTATATACAGGGTATTACCTACAGAGTCAATGTGGAGGCTATATACAGGGTACGGTACAGAGTCAATGTGGAGGCTATATACAGGTATATTACCCCTCCAGAGTCAATGTGGAGGCTATATACAGGGGTACCCTGTACAGAGTCAATGTGGAGACTATATACAGGGTGTTACGGTACAGAGTCAATGTGGAGGCTATATAGGGGTACCATTGACTCAATGTGGAGGTATACAGAGTCCAATTGAGTCAATGTGGAGGCTATATACAGGGTAGTTCGGTACAGAGTCAATGTGGAGGCTATATACAGGGTATATACCTACAGAGTCAATGTGGAGGCTATATACAGGGTACCGGTACAGAGTCAATGTGGAGGCTATATACAGGGTGTTACTACAGAGTCAATGTGGAGGCTATATACAGGGTGTTACGGTACAGAGTCAATGTGGAGGCTATATACAGGGTATTACGGTACAGAGTCAATGTGGAGGCTATATACAGGGGTATTTACAGTCAATGTGGAGGCTATATACAGGTACGGTACAGAGTCAATGTGGAGGCTATATACAGGGTATTACGGTACAGAGTCAATGTGGAGGCTATATACAGGGTATTACGGTACAGAGTCAATGTGGAGGCTATATACAGGGACTACTGGTACAGAGTCAATGTGGAGGCTATATACAGGGGTGGTACAGAGTCAATGTGGAGGCTATATACAGGGTACTACGGTACAGAGTCAATGTGGAGGCTATATACAGGGGTACCATTGTACAGAGTCAATGTGGAGAGCTATATACAGGGTACTGTACAGAGTCAATGTGGAGGCTATATACAGGGTACTGGTACAGAGTCAATGTGGAGGCTATATACAGGGTACCCGGTACAGAGTCAATGTGGAGGCTATATACAGGGGTACTGGTACAGAGTCAATGTGGAGGCTATATACAGGGGTACTGGTACAGAGTCAATGTGGAGGCTATATACAGGGTGTACGGTACAGAGTCAATGTGGAGGCTATATACAGGGTGTTACCTCCACACAGAGTCAATGTGGAGGCTATATACAGGGGTTACGGTACAGAGTCAATGTGGAGGCTATATACAGGGTCCCACATTGGGTACAGAGTACAGGAGGCTCAATGTGGAGGCTATATGTGGCTAGGGTTATATACAGGTACAGAGTCAATGTGGAGGCTATATACAGGGGTACCAGTACAGAGTCAATGTGGAGGCTATATACAGGGTGTTACGGTACAGAGTCAATGTGGAGGCTATATACAGGGTACTGGTACAGAGTCAATGTGGAGGCTATATACAGGGGTGTTACGGTACAGAGTCAATGTGGAGGCTATATACAGGGGTACTGGTACAGAGTCAATGTGGAGGCTATATACAGGGTGTACCAGGTACAGAGTCAATGTGGAGGCTATATACAGGGTGTACCGGTACAGAGTCAATGTGGAGGCTATATACAGGGGTACCAGTACAGAGTCAATGTGGAGGCTATATACAGGGTGTACGGTACAGAGTCAATGTGGAGGCTATATACAGGGGTTACGGTACAGAGTCAATGTGGAGGCTATATACAGGGTACGGTACAGAGTCAATGTGGAGGCTATATACAGGGGTACCCCCAGAGTCAATGTGGAGGCTATATACAGGGGTGTGGACCTATATACAGAGTCAATGTGGAGGCTATATACAGGGTATTACGGTACAGAGTCAATGTGGAGGCTATATACAGGGGTACCGGTACAGAGTCAATGTGGAGGCTATATACAGGGTACCGGTACAGAGTCAATGTGGAGGCTATATACAGGGTATTACCGGTACAGAGTCAATGTGGAGGCTATATACAGGGTGGTACCGGTACAGAGTCAATGTGGAGGCTATATACAGGGTGTACCGGTACAGAGTCAATGTGGAGGCTATATACAGGGGTACGGTACAGAGTCAATGTGGAGGCTATATACAGGGTGTACGGTACAGAGTCAATGTGGAGGCTATATACAGGGTACGGTACAGAGTCAATGTGGAGGCTATATACAGGGTACGGTACAGAGTCAATGTGGAGGCTATATACAGGGTATTACCGGTACAGAGTCAATGTGGAGGCTATATACAGGGGTACCGGTACAGAGTCAATGTGGAGGCTATATACAGGGGTACCGGTACAGAGTCAATGTGGAGGCTATATACAGGGTGTTACCGGTACAGAGTCAATGTGGAGGCTATATACAGGGTACGGTACAGAGTCAATGTGGAGGCTATATACAGGGGTACCGGTACAGAGTCAATGTCAATGTGGAGGCTATATACAGGGTGTTACGGTACAGAGTCAATGTGGAGGCTATATACAGGGTGTACCGGTACAGAGTCAATGTGGAGGCTATATACAGGGTGTTACCGGTACAGAGTCAATGTGGAGGCTATATACAGGGGTACCGGTACAGAGTCAATGTGGAGGCTATATACAGGGGTACGGTACAGAGTCAATGTGGAGGCTATATACAGGGGTACTGGTACAGAGTCAATGTGGAGGCTATATACAGGGTACCGGTACAGAGTCAATGTGGAGGCTATATACAGGGTACCGGTACAGAGTCAATGTGGAGGCTATATACAGGGGTACCGGTACAGAGTCAATGTGGAGGCTATATACAGGGTACAGAGTCAATGTATATACAGAGTCAATACAGAGTCAATGTGGAGCTATATACAGGGTATTACCGGTACAGAGTCAATGTGGAGGCTATATACAGGGGTACCGGTACAGAGTCAATGTGGAGGCTATATACAGGGTACGGTACAGAGTCAATGTGGAGGCTATATACAGAAGTACCGGTACAGAGTCAATGTGGAGGCTATATACAGGGTACGGTACAGAGTCAATGTGGAGGCTATATACAGGGTACGTACAGAGTCAATGTGGAGGCTATATACAGGGGTACCGGTACAGAGTCAATGTGGAGGCTATATACAGGGGTACGGTACAGAGTCAATGTGGAGGCTATATACAGGGTACGGTACAGAGTCAATGTGGAGGCTATATACAGAGTCAATGTGGAGCTATATACAGGGGTACGGTACAGAGTCAATGTGGAGGCTATATACAGGGGTACCGGTACAGAGTCAATGTGGAGGCTATATACAGGGGTACTGGTACAGAGTCAATGTGGAGGCTATATACAGGGTATTACGGTACAGAGTCAATGTGGAGGCTATATACAGGGTACCGGTACAGAGTCAATGTGGAGGCTATATACAGGGTACCGGTACAGAGTCAATGTGGAGGCTATATACATATACAGAGGTACAATGTGGAGGCTACAGAGTCAATGTGGAGGCTATATACAGGGGTACCGGTACAGAGTCAATGTGGAGGCTATATACAGGGGTACGGTACAGAGTCAATGTGGAGGCTATATACAGGGGTACCGGTACAGAGTCAATGTGGAGGCTATATACAGGGTGTACGGTACAGAGTCAATGTGGAGGCTATATACAGGGGTACCGGTACAGAGTCAATGTGGAGGCTATATACAGGGTACCGGTACAGAGTCAATGTGGAGGCTATATACAGGGTGTACGGTACAGAGTCAATGTGGAGGCTATATACAGGGTATACGGTACAGAGTCAATGTGGAGGCTATATACAGGGGTACCGGTACAGAGTCAATGTGGAGGCTATATACAGGGGTACCGGTACAGAGTCAATGTGGAGGCTATATACAGGGGTACAGTACAGAGTCAATGTGGAGGCTATATACAGGGTACCGGTACAGAGTCAATGTGGAGGCTATATACAGGGTATACGGTACAGAGTCAATGTGGAGGCTATATACAGGGGTACCGGTACAGAGTCAATGTGGAGGCTATATACAGGGTATTAGGCTATATATATACAGGGGGTACCGGTACAGAGTCAATGTGGAGGCTATATACAGGGTACGGTACAGAGTCAATGTGGAGGCTATATACAGGGTACCGGTACAGAGTCAATGTGGAGGCTATATACAGGGTACCGGTACAGAGTCAATGTGGAGGCTATATACAGCTATATACAGAGTCAATGTGGAGGCTATATACCGGTACAGAGTCAATGTGGAGGCTATATACAGGGGTACGGTACAGAGTCAATGTGGAGGCTATATACAGGGTACCGGTACAGAGTCAATGTGGAGGCTATATACAGGGTATTACGGTACAGAGTCAATGTGGAGGCTATATACAGGGTACCGGTACAGAGTCAATGTGGAGGCTATATACAGGGTGTACCGGTACAGAGTCAATGTGGAGGCTATATACAGGGTATATACGGTACAGAGTCAATGTGGAGGCTATATACAGGGGTACCGGTACAGAGTCAATGTGGAGGCTATATACAGGGGTACCGGTACAGAGTCAATGTGGAGGCTATATACAGGGGTACGGTACAGAGTCAATGTGGAGGCTATATACAGGGTACGGTACAGAGTCAATGTGGAGGCTATATACAGGGGTACCGGTACAGAGTCAATGTGGAGGCTATATACAGGGTACGGTACCTATATACAGGTACAGAGTCAATGTGGAGGCTATATACAGGGGTACCGGTACAGAGTCAATGTGGAGGCTATATACAGGGTACCGGTACAGAGTCAATGTGGAGGCTATATACAGGGTATACGGTACAGAGTCAATGTGGAGGCTATATACAGGGTACGGTACAGAGTCAATGTGGAGGCTATATACAGGGGTACCGGTACAGAGTCAATGTGGAGGCTATATACAGGGGTACCGTACAGAGTCAATGTGGAGGCTATATACAGGGTAGAGTCAATGTGGAGGCTATATACAGGGGTACACAGAGTCAATGTGGAGGCTATATACAGGGTGGAGGCTTACGGTACAGAGTCAATGTGGAGGCTATATACAGGGGTACCGGTACAGAGTCAATGTGGAGGCTATATACAGGGGGTACCGGTACAGAGTCAATGTGGAGGCTATATATACAGGGGTTACGGTACAGAGTCAATGTGGAGGCTATATACAGGGTATACCGGTACAGAGTCAATGTGGAGGCTATATACAGGGGTACAGAGTCAATGTGGAGGCTATATACAGGGTGTTACCGGTACAGAGTCAATGTGGAGGCTATATACAGGGGTACGGTACAGAGTCAATGTGGAGGCTATATACAGGGGTACCGGTACAGAGTCAATGTGGAGGCTATATACAGGGTACCGGTACAGAGTCAATGTGGAGGCTATATACAGGGTACGGTACAGAGTCAATGTGGAGGCTATATACAGGGTGTACCGGTACAGAGTCAATGTGGAGGCTATATACAGGGGGTACGGTACAGAGTCAATGTGGAGGCTATATACAGGGGTACCGGTACAGAGTCAATGTGGAGGCTATATACAGGGGTACCGGTACAGAGTCAATGTGGAGGCTATATACAGGGTACTGGTACAGTACAGAGTCAATGTGGAGGCTATATACAGGGTCAATGTGGACAGTACACAGAGTCAATGTGGAGGCTATATACAGGGGTACCGGTACAGAGTCAATGTGGAGGCTATATACAGGGTACCGTACAGAGTCAATGTGGAGGCTATATACAGGGTACCACGGTACAGAGTCAATGTGGAGGCTATATACAGGGTACCAGTACAGAGTCAATGTGGAGGCTATACAGGGGGTTACCGGTACAGAGTCAATGTGGAGGCTATATACAGGGTACCGGTACAGAGTCAATGTGGAGGCTATATACAGGGTCAATGTGGAGGCTATATACAGGGGTACCGTACAGAGTCAATGTGGAGGCTATATACAGGGTACCGGTACAGAGTCAATGTGGAGGCTATATACAGGGGGTATTACGGTACAGAGTCAATGTGGAGGCTATATACAGGGTACCGGTACAGAGTCAATGTGGAGGCTATATACAGGGGTACCGGTACAGAGTCAATGTGGAGGCTATATACAGGGGTACCGGTACAGAGTCAATGTGGAGGCTATATACAGGGTACCGGTACAGAGTCAATGTGGAGGCTATATACAGGGTACCGGTACAGAGTCAATGTGGAGGCTATATACAGGGTACCGGTACAGAGTCAATGTGGAGGCTATATACAGGGGTACCGGTACAGAGTCAATGTGGAGGCTATATACAGGGTACCGGTACAGAGTCAATGTGGAGGCTATATACAGGGGTACCGGTACAGAGTCAATGTGGAGGCTATATACAGGGGTACCGGTACAGAGTCAATGTGGAGGCTATATACAGGGTATACCGGTACAGAGTCAATGTGGAGGCTATATACAGGGTATTACGGTACAGAGTCAATGTGGAGGCTATATACAGGGTACCGGTACAGAGTCAATGTGGAGGCTATATACAGGGGTACCGGTACAGAGTCAATGTGGAGGCTATATACAGGGTACGGTACAGAGTCAATGTGGAGGCTATATACAGGGGTACCGGTACAGAGTCAATGTGGAGGCTATATACAGGGGGTGTACCGTACAGAGTCAATGTGGAGGCTATATACAGGGGTACCGTACAGAGTCAATGTGGAGGCTATATACAGGGGGTACGGTACAGAGTCAATGTGGAGGCTATATACAGGGTACCGGTACAGAGTCAATGTGGAGGCTATATACAGGGGTACCGGTACAGAGTCAATGTGGAGGCTATATACAGGGGTTACGGTACAGAGTCAATGTGGAGGCTATATACAGGGGTACCGGTACAGAGTCAATGTGGAGGCTATATACAGGGTACGGTACAGAGTCAATGTGGAGGCTATATACAGGGGTACGGTACAGAGTCAATGTGGAGGCTATATACAGGGGTACCAATGTGGAGGCTATATACAGGTACAGAGTCAATGTGGAGGCTATATACAGGGTACCGGTACAGAGTCAATGTGGAGGCTATATACAGGGGTACCGGTCAATGTGGAGGCTATATACAGGTACAGAGTCAATGTGGAGGCTATATACAGGGTATTACGGTACAGAGTCAATGTGGAGGCTATATACAGGGGTACCGGTACAGAGAGTCAATGTGGAGGCTATATACAGGGTACCAGTACAGAGTCAATGTGGAGGCTATATACAGGGTATTACGGTACAGAGTCAATGTGGAGGCTATATACAGGGTACCGGTACAGAGTCAATGTGGAGGGGGTACTCAATGTGGATATATACAGGGGTACCGGTACAGAGTCAATGTGGAGGCTATATACAGGGGTACCGGTACAGAGTCAATGTGGAGGCTATATACAGGGTATACGGTACAGAGTCAATGTGGAGGCTATATACAGGGTACCGGTACAGAGTCAATGTGGAGGCTATATACAGGGGTGGTACAGAGTCAATGTGGAGGCTATATACAGGGTGTTACGGTACAGAGTCAATGTGGAGGCTATATACAGGGGTACCGGTACAGAGTCAATGTGGAGGCTATATACAGGGGTACAGGTACAGAGTCAATGTGGAGGCTATATACAGGGTATTACCGGTACAGAGTCAATGTGGAGGCTATATACAGGGTACCGGTACAGAGTCAATGTGGAGGCTATATACAGGGTGTACCGGTACAGAGTCAATGTGGAGGCTATATACAGGGTACGGTACAGAGTCAATGTGGAGGCTATATACAGGGGTACCGGTACAGAGTCAATGTGGAGGCTATATACAGGGGTACCGGTACAGAGTCAATGTGGAGGCTATATACAGGGGTACCGGTACAGAGTCAATGTGGAGGCTATATACAGGGGTACGGTACAGAGTCAATGTGGAGGCTATATACAGGGGTACGGTACAGAGTCAATGTGGAGGCTATATACAGGGTACCGGTACAGAGTCAATGTGGAGGCTATATACAGGGTACGGTACAGAGTCAATGTGGAGGCTATATACAGGGTATACCGGTACAGAGTCAATGTGGAGGCTATATACAGGTCAATGTGGAGGCTATATACAGTACAGAGTCAATGTGGAGGCTATATACAGGGGTACCGGTACAGAGTCAATGTGGAGGCTATATACAGGGGTACCGGTACAGAGTCAATGTGGAGGCTATATACAGGGTACCGGTACAGAGTCAATGTGGAGGCTATATACAGGGGTACCGGTACAGAGTCAATGTGGAGGCTATATACAGGGTATTACCGGTACAGAGTCAATGTGGAGGCTATATACAGGGGTACCGGTACAGAGTCAATGTGGAGGCTATATACAGGGGTACGGTACAGAGTCAATGTGGAGGCTATATACAGGGGTACCGGTACAGAGTCAATGTGGAGGCTATATAGGGGGTACCAGTACAGAGTCAATGTGGAGGCTATATACAGGGGTACGGTACAGAGTCAATGTGGAGGCTATATACAGGGGTACCGTACAGAGTCAATGTGGAGGCTATATACAGGGTACCGGTACAGAGTCAATGTGGAGGCTATATACAGGGTACCGGTACAGAGTCAATGTGGAGGCTATATACAGAGTCAATGTGGAGGCTATATACAGGGTACCGGTACAGAGTCAATGTGGAGGCTATATACAGGGTACCGGTACAGAGTCAATGTGGAGGCTATATACAGGGGTACCGGTACAGAGTCAATGTGGAGGCTATATACAGGGGTACCGGTACAGAGTCAATGTGGAGGCTATATACAGGGTACACAGAGTCAATGTGGAGGCTATATACAGGGGTACCGGTACAGAGTCAATGTGGAGGCTATATACAGGGGTACCGGTACAGAGTCAATGTGGAGGCTATATACAGGGTACGGTACAGAGTCAATGTGGAGGCTATATACAGGGGTACCGGTACAGAGTCAATGTGGAGGCTATATACAGGGGTACCGGTACAGAGTCAATGTGGAGGCTATATACAGGGTATACCGGTACAGAGTCAATGTGGAGGCTATATACAGGTCAATGTGGAGGCTATATACAGGTCAATGTCAATGTGGAGGCTATATACAGGGGTACCGGTACAGAGTCAATGTGGAGGCTATATACAGGGTACCGGTACAGAGTCAATGTGGAGGCTATATACAGGGGTACCGGTAAGAGTCAATGTGGAGGCTATATACAGGGGTACCGGTACAGAGTCAATGTGGAGGCTATATACAGGGGTACCGTACAGAGTCAATGTGGAGGCTATATACAGGGGTACCGGTACAGAGTCAATGTGGAGGCTATATACAGGGGTACCGGTACAGAGTCAATGTGGAGGCTATATACAGGGGTACGGTACAGAGTCAATGTGGAGGCTATATACAGGGGTACCGGTACAGAGTCAATGTGGAGGCTATATACAGGGGTACCGGTACAGAGTCAATGTGGAGGCTATATACAGGGTACAGAGTCAATGTGGAGGTACAGAGTCAATGTGGAGGCTATATACAGGGGTACCGGTACAGAGTCAATGTGGAGGCTATATACAGGGGTACCGGTACAGAGTCAATGTGGAGGCTATATACAGGGGTACCGGTACAGAGTCAATGTGGAGGCTATATACAGGGGTACCGGTACAGAGTCAATGTGGAGGCTATATACAGGGTACCGGTACAGAGTCAATGTGGAGGCTATATACAGGGGTACCGTACAGAGTCAATGTGGAGGCTATATACAGGGGTACGGTACAGAGTCAATGTGGAGGCTATATACAGGGTACCGGTACAGAGTCAATGTGGAGGCTATATACAGGGTACCGTACAGAGTCAATGTGGAGGCTATATACAGGGGTACCGGTACAGAGTCAATGTGGAGGCTATATACAGGGTACCGGTACAGAGTCAATGTGGAGGCTATATACAGGGGTACCGGTACAGAGTCAATGTGGAGGCTATATACAGGGGTACCGGTACAGAGTCAATGTGGAGGCTATATACAGGGGTACCGGTACAGAGTCAATGTGGAGGCTATATACAGGGTACCGGTACAGAGTCAATGTGGAGGCTATATACAGGGGAGGCTATATACGGTACAGAGTCAATGTGGAGGCTATATACAGGGGTACTGTACAGAGTCAATGTGGAGGCTATATACAGGGGTACCGGTACAGAGTCAATGTGGAGGCTATATACAGGGGTACCGGTACAGAGTCAATGTGGAGGCTATATACAGGGTACCGGTACAGAGTCAATGTGGAGGCTATATACAGGGGTACCGGTACAGAGTCAATGTGGAGGCTATATACAGGGGTACCGGTACAGAGTCAATGTGGAGGCTATATACAGGGGTACCGGTACAGAGTCAATGTGGAGGCTATATACAGGGGTACCGGTACAGAGTCAATGTGGAGGCTATATACAGGGTGTACCGGTACAGAGTCAATGTGGAGGCTATATACAGGGGTACCGGTACAGAGTCAATGTGGAGGCTATATACAGGGTACCGGTACAGAGTCAATGTGGAGGCTATATACAGGGGTACCGGTACAGAGTCAATGTGGAGGCTATATACAGGGGGTACCGGTACAGAGTCAATGTGGAGGCTATATACAGGGGAGTACCGGTACAGAGTCAATGTGGAGGCTATATACAGGGGTACCGGTACGAGTCAATGTGGAGGCTATATACAGGGTACCGGTACAGAGTCAATGTGGAGGCTATATACAGGGGTACCGGTACAGAGTCAATGTGGAGGCTATATACAGGGGTACCGGTACAGAGTCAATGTGGAGGCTATATACAGGGGTACCGGTACAGAGTCAATGTGGAGGCTATATACAGGGTACCGGTACAGAGTCAATGTGGAGGCTATATACAGGGGTACCGGTACAGAGTCAATGTGGAGGCTATATACAGGGGTACCGGTACAGAGTCAATGTGGAGGCTATATACAGGGTGTACCGGTACAGAGTCAATGTGGAGGCTATATACAGGGTACCGGTACAGAGTCAATGTGGAGGCTATATACAGGGTACGGTACAGAGTCAATGTGGAGGCTATATACAGGGGTACCGGTACAGAGTCAATGTGGAGGCTATATACAGGGGTACCAGGTACAGAGTCAATGTGGAGGCTATATACAGGGGTACCGGTACAGAGTCAATGTGGAGGCTATATACAGGGTGTACCGGTACAGAGTCAATGTGGAGGCTATATACAGGGGTACCGGTACAGAGTCAATGTGGAGGCTATATACAGGGTACCGGTACAGAGTCAATGTGGAGGCTATATACAGGGGTACCGGTACAGAGTCAATGTGGAGGCTATATACAGGGGAGTACTATATACAGGTACAGAGTCAATGTGGAGGCTATATACAGGGGTACCGGTACAGAGTCAATGTGGAGGCTATATACAGGGTACCGGTACAGAGTCAATGTGGAGGCTATATACAGGGGTACCGGTACAGAGTCAATGTGGAGGCTATATACAGGGGTACCGGTACAGAGTCAATGTGGAGGCTATATACAGGGGTACCGGTACAGAGTCAATGTGGAGGCTATATACAGGGGTACCGGTACAGAGTCAATGTGGAGGCTATATACAGGGGTACCGGTACAGAGTCAATGTGGAGGCTATATACAGGGTACGGTACAGAGTCAATGTGGAGGCTATATACAGGGGTACCGGTACAGAGTCAATGTGGAGGCTATATACAGGGGTACCGGTACAGAGTCAATGTGGAGGCTATATACAGGGGTACCGGTACAGAGTCAATGTGGAGGCTATATACAGGGGTACCGGTACAGAGTCAATGTGGAGGCTATATACAGGGGTACCGGTACAGAGTCAATGTGGAGGCTATATACAGGGGTACAGAGGTACAGAGTCAATGTGGAGGCTATATACAGGGGTACCGGTACAGAGTCAATGTGGAGGCTATATACAGGGGTACCGGTACAGAGTCAATGTGGAGGCTATATACAGGGTACCAGTACAGAGTCAATGTGGAGGCTATATACAGGGGTACCGGTACAGAGTCAATGTGGAGGCTATATACAGGGGTACCGGTACAGAGTCAATGTGGAGGCTATATACAGGGGTACCGGTACAGAGTCAATGTGGAGGCTATATACAGGGTACCGGTACAGAGTCAATGTGGAGGCTATATACAGGGTACCGGTACAGAGTCAATGTGGAGGCTATATACAGGGGTACCAGTACAGAGTCAATGTGGAGGCTATATACAGGGGTACCGTACAGAGTCAATGTGGAGGCTATATACAGGGGTACCGGTACAGAGTCAATGTGGAGGCTATATACAGGGTACCGGTACAGAGTCAATGTGGAGGCTATATACAGGGTACCGGTACAGAGTCAATGTGGAGGCTATATACAGGGGTACCGGTACAGAGTCAATGTGGAGGCTATATACAGGGTACCGGTACAGAGTCAATGTGGAGGCTATATACAGGGTACCACGGTACAGAGTCAATGTGGAGGCTATATACAGGGTACCGGTACAGAGTCAATGTGGAGGCTATATACAGGGTCAATGTGGAGGCTATATAGGGGGTACAGAGTCAATGTGGAGGCTATATACAGGGTACCGGTACAGAGTCAATGTGGAGGCTATATACAGGGTACCGGTACAGAGTCAATGTGGAGGCTATATACAGGGGTACCGGTACAGAGTCAATGTGGAGGCTATATACAGGGGTACCGGTACAGAGTCAATGTGGAGGCTATATACAGGGGTACCGGTACAGAGTCAATGTGGAGGCTATATACAGGGGTACCGGTACAGAGTCAATGTGGAGGCTATATACAGGGGTACCGGTACAGAGTCAATGTGGAGGCTATATACAGGGGTACCGGTACAGAGTCAATGTGGAGGCTATATACAGGGGTACCGGTACAGAGTCAATGTGGAGGCTATATACAGGGGTACCGGTACAGAGTCAATGTGGAGGCTATATACAGGGGTACCGGTACAGAGTCAATGTGGAGGCTATATACAGGGGTACCGGTACAGAGTCAATGTGGAGGCTATATACAGGGGTACCGGTACAGAGTCAATGTGGAGGCTATATACAGGGGTACCGGTACAGAGTCAATGTGGAGGCTATATACAGGGGTACCGGTACAGAGTCAATGTGGAGGCTATATACAGGGGTACCGGTACAGAGTCAATGTGGAGGCTATATACAGGGGTACCGGTACAGAGTCAATGTGGAGGCTATATACAGGGGTACCGGTACAGAGTCAATGTGGAGGCTATATACAGGGGTACCGGTACAGAGTCAATGTGGAGGCTATATACAGGGGTACCGTACAGAGTCAATGTGGAGGCTATATACAGGGGTACCGGTACAGAGTCAATGTGGAGGCTATATACAGGGTGTACCGGTACAGAGTCAATGTGGAGGCTATATACAGGGGTACCGGTACAGAGTCAATGTGGAGGCTATATACAGGGTACCGGTACAGAGTCAATGTGGAGGCTATATACAGGGGTACCGGTACAGAGTCAATGTGGAGGCTATATACAGGGGTACCGGTACAGAGTCAATGTGGAGGCTATATACAGGGGTACCGGTACAGAGTCAATGTGGAGGCTATATACAGGGTACCGGTACAGAGTCAATGTGGAGGCTATATACAGGGGTACCGGTACAGAGTCAATGTGGAGGCTATATACAGGGGTACCGGTACAGAGTCAATGTGGAGGCTATATACAGGGGTACCGGTACAGAGTCAATGTGGAGGCTATATACAGGGGTACCGGTACAGAGTCAATGTGGAGGCTATATACAGGGGTACCGGTACAGAGTCAATGTGGAGGCTATATACAGGGGTACCGGTACAGAGTCAATGTGGAGGCTATATACAGGGGTACCGGTACAGAGTCAATGTGGAGGCTATATACAGGGTACCGGTACAGAGTCAATGTGGAGGCTATATACAGGGGTACGGTACAGAGTCAATGTGGAGGCTATATACAGGGTACCGGTACAGAGTCAATGTGGAGGCTATATACAGGGGTACCGGTACAGAGTCAATGTGGAGGCTATATACAGGGGTACCGGTACAGAGTCAATGTGGAGGCTATATACAGGGTACCGGTACAGAGTCAATGTGGAGGCTATATACAGGGGTACCGGTACAGAGTCAATGTGGAGGCTATATACAGGGGTACCGGTACAGAGTCAATGTGGAGGCTATATACAGGGGTACCGGTACAGAGTCAATGTGGAGGCTATATACAGGGGTACCGGTACAGAGTCAATGTGGAGGCTATATACAGGGTACCGGTACAGAGTCAATGTGGAGGCTATATACAGGGGTACCGGTACAGAGTCAATGTGGAGGCTATATACAGGGGTACCGGTACAGAGTCAATGTGGAGGCTATATACAGGGGTACCGGTACAGAGTCAATGTGGAGGCTATATACAGGGTGTATACCAGTACAGAGTCAATGTGGAGGCTATATACAGGGGTACCGGTACAGAGTCAATGTGGAGGCTATATACAGGGTACCGGTACAGAGTCAATGTGGAGGCTATATACAGGGGTACGGTACAGAGTCAATGTGGAGGCTATATACAGGGGTACCGGTACAGAGTCAATGTGGAGGCTATATACAGGGTACCGGTACAGAGTCAATGTGGAGGCTATATACAGGGGTACCGGTACAGAGTCAATGTGGAGGCTATATACAGGGGTACCGGTACAGAGTCAATGTGGAGGCTATATACAGGGGTACCGGTACAGAGTCAATGTGGAGGCTATATACAGGGTACGGTACAGAGTCAATGTGGAGGCTATATACAGGGGTACCGGTACAGAGTCAATGTGGAGGCTATATACAGGGGTACCGGTACAGAGTCAATGTGGAGGCTATATACAGGGTACCGGTACAGAGTCAATGTGGAGGCTATATACAGGGGTACCGGTACAGAGTCAATGTGGAGGCTATATACAGGGGTACCGGTACAGAGTCAATGTGGAGGCTATATACAGGGGTACCGGTACAGAGTCAATGTGGAGGCTATATACAGGGGTACCGGTACAGAGTCAATGTGGAGGCTATATACAGGGGTACCAGTACAGAGTCAATGTGGAGGCTATATACAGGGGTACCAGTACAGAGTCAATGTGGAGGCTATATACAGGGGTACCGGTACAGAGTCAATGTGGAGGCTATATACAGGGGTACCGGTACAGAGTCAATGTGGAGGCTATATACAGGGGTACCGGTACAGAGTCAATGTGGAGGCTATATACAGGGGTACCGGTACAGAGTCAATGTGGAGGCTATATACAGGGTACCGGTACAGAGTCAATGTGGAGGCTATATACAGGGGTACCGGTACAGAGTCAATGTGGAGGCTATATACAGGGGTACCGGTACAGAGTCAATGTGGAGGCTATATACAGGGGTACCGGTACAGAGTCAATGTGGAGGCTATATACAGGGGGTACCGGTACAGAGTCAATGTGGAGGCTATATACAGGGGTACCGGTACAGAGTCAATGTGGAGGCTATATACAGGGTGTACCGGTACAGAGTCAATGTGGAGGCTATATACAGGGGTACCGGTACAGAGTCAATGTGGAGGCTATATACAGGGGTACCGGTACAGAGTCAATGTGGAGGCTATATACAGGGGTACCGGTACAGAGTCAATGTGGAGGCTATATACAGGGGTACCAGTACAGAGTCAATGTGGAGGCTATATACAGGGTACCGGTACAGAGTCAATGTGGAGGCTATATACAGGGGTACCAGTACAGAGTCAATGTGGAGGCTATATACAGGGGTACTGGTACAGAGTCAATGTGGAGGCTATATACAGGGGTACCGGTACAGAGTCAATGTGGAGGCTATATACAGGGGAGGCTACCGGTACAGAGTCAATGTGGAGGCTATATACAGGGTACCACGGTACAGAGTCAATGTGGAGGCTATATACAGGGTACGGTACAGAGTCAATGTGGAGGCTATATACAGGGTACGGTACAGAGTCAATGTGGAGGCTATATACAGGGTACCGGTACAGAGTCAATGTGGAGGCTATATACAGGGTATACGGTACAGAGTCAATGTGGAGGCTATATACAGGGGTTACGGTACAGAGTCAATGTGGAGGCTATATACAGGGGTACCGGTACAGAGTCAATGTGGAGGCTATATACAGGGTACCGGTACAGAGTCAATGTGGAGGCTATATACAGGGGTACCGGTACAGAGTCAATGTGGAGGCTATATACAGGGGTACCGGTACAGAGTCAATGTGGAGGCTATATACAGGGGTACCGGTACAGAGTCAATGTGGAGGCTATATACAGGGGTACCGGTACAGAGTCAATGTGGAGGCTATATACAGGGGTACCAGGTACAGAGTCAATGTGGAGGCTATATACAGGGGTACCGGTACAGAGTCAATGTGGAGGCTATATACAGGGTACCGGTACAGAGTCAATGTGGAGGCTATATACAGGGGTACCGTACAGAGTCAATGTGGAGGCTATATACAGGGGTACCGGTACAGAGTCAATGTGGAGGCTATATACAGGGTACCGGTACAGAGTCAATGTGGAGGCTATATACAGGGTACCGGTACAGAGTCAATGTGGAGGCTATATACAGGGTACTGGTACAGAGTCAATGTGGAGGCTATATACAGGGGTACCGGTACAGAGTCAATGTGGAGGCTATATACAGGGGTACCGGTACAGAGTCAATGTGGAGGCTATATACAGGGTGTACGGTACAGAGTCAATGTGGAGGCTATATACAGGGTACGGTACAGAGTCAATGTGGAGGCTATATACAGGGGTACCGGTACAGAGTCAATGTGGAGGCTATATACAGGGGTACCGGTACAGAGTCAATGTGGAGGCTATATACAGGGGTACAGTACAGAGTCAATGTGGAGGCTATATACAGGGTACCGGTACAGAGTCAATGTGGAGGCTATATACAGGGTGTTACGGTACAGAGTCAATGTGGAGGCTATATACAGGGGTACCGGTACAGAGTCAATGTGGAGGCTATATACAGGGGTACCGGTACAGAGTCAATGTGGAGGCTATATACAGGGGTACCGGTACAGAGTCAATGTGGAGGCTATATACAGGGGTACCGGTACAGAGTCAATGTGGAGGCTATATACAGGGGTACGGTACAGAGTCAATGTGGAGGCTATATACAGGGGTACCGGTACAGAGTCAATGTGGAGGCTATATACAGGGGTACCGGTACAGAGTCAATGTGGAGCTATATACAGGGGTACCGGTACAGAGTCAATGTGGAGGCTATATACAGGGTACCGGTACAGAGTCAATGTGGAGGCTATATACAGGGTACTGGTACAGAGTCAATGTGGAGGCTATATACAGGGGTACCGGTACAGAGTCAATGTGGAGGCTATATACAGGGTACAGTACTGGTACAGAGTCAATGTGGAGGCTATATACAGGGGTATATACGGTACAGAGTCAATGTGGAGGCTATATACAGGGGTACTGGTACAGAGTCAATGTGGAGGCTATATACAGGGGTACCAGTACAGAGTCAATGTGGAGGCTATATACAGGGGTACGGTACAGAGTCAATGTGGAGGCTATATACAGGGGTACCGGTACAGAGTCAATGTGGAGGCTATATACAGGGGTACCGGTACAGAGTCAATGTGGAGGCTATATACAGGGGTACTGGTACAGAGTCAATGTGGAGGCTATATACAGGGGTACCGGTACAGAGTCAATGTGGAGGCTATATACAGGGGTACCGGTACAGAGTCAATGTGGAGGCTATATACAGGGGGTACCGGTACAGAGTCAATGTGGAGGCTATATACAGGGGTACCGGTACAGAGTCAATGTGGAGGCTATATACAGGGGTACCGTACAGAGTCAATGTGGAGGCTATATACAGGGGTACCGGTACAGAGTCAATGTGGAGGCTATATACAGGGGTACGGTACAGATGTGGAGGCTATATACAGGGGTAATGGTACAGAGTCAATGTGGAGCTATATACAGGGGTACCGGTACAGAGTCAATGTGGAGGCTATATACAGGGGGTACGGTACAGAGTCAATGTGGAGGCTATATACAGGGGTACGGTACAGAGTCAATGTGGAGGCTATATACAGGGGTACGGTACAGAGTCAATGTGGAGGCTATATACAGGGGTACTGGTACAGAGTCAATGTGGAGGCTATATACAGGGTGTTACCGGTACAGAGTCAATGTGGAGGCTATATACAGGGTATTACGGTACAGAGTCAATGTGGAGGCTATATACAGGGTGTTACGGTACAGAGTCAATGTGGAGCTATATACAGGGGTACCGGTACAGAGTCAATGTGGAGGCTATATACAGGGTGTTACGGTACAGAGTCAATGTGGAGGCTATATACAGGGGTTACCGGTACAGAGTCAATGTGGAGGCTATATACAGGGTTACGGTACTGAGTCAATGTGGAGATATACAGGGTACGGTACAGAGTCAATGTGGAGGCTATATACAGGGTATACGGTACAGAGTCAATGTGGAGGCTATATACAGGGTGTTACGGTACAGAGTCAATGTGGAGGCTATATACAGGGGTACCGGTACAGAGTCAATGTGGAGGCTATATACAGGGGTACGGTACAGAGTCAATGTGGAGGCTATATACAGGGGTACCTCTACAGAGTCAATGTGGAGGCTATATACAGGGAGTACCGGTACAGAGTCAATGTGGAGGCTATATACAGGGTACCAGTACAGAGTCAATGTGGAGGCTATATACAGGGGGTACCGGTACAGAGTCAATGTGGAGGCTATATACAGGGGTATTACTGGTACAGAGTCAATGTGGAGGTTATATACAGGGTGTTACGGTACAGAGTCAATGTGGAGGCTATATACAGGGGTACCGGTACAGAGTCAATGTGGAGGCTATATACAGGGGGTAGAGTCAATGTCGGTTAGTCGAGAGTCAATGTGGAGGCTATGTCGGGTGTTAGAGTTAAAAGTGATAATAAATAAACAGTAGCAGTAGCGTAAAAATGGGGGTGAATTGGGGCAAAATAGTCTGGGTAGCCATTTGATTAGCTGTTCAGGAGTCTTATGGCTTGCTGGTAGAAGCTGTTAAGAAGCCTTTTTGACCTAGACTTGGCACTCCGGTACCGCTTGCAGTGTGGTAGCAGAGAGAACAGTCCATGACTAGGGTGGCTGAAGTCTTTGAAAATTCTTATAGCCTTCCTCTGACACCGCCTGGTATAGAGGTCCTGGATGGCAGGAAGCTTGGCCCCAGTGATGTACTGGGCCTTCCTCTGACACCGCCTGGTATAGAGGACCTGGATGGCAGGAAGCCAGTGATGTACTGGGCCATACGCATTACCCTCTGTACTGCCTTATGGTCAGATTTGCCAAATTGGGGCGAGGGAGAGCTTTGTACATGTGTGGAGTAAAGGTGGTCTAGAGGATTTTTTTCCCTCTGGTTGCACCTGTAACATGCTGGTAGAAATCAGGTCAAAAGGATTTGAGTTTTCCTGCATTAAAGTCCCCGGCCACTAGGAGCGCTGCCTCTGGATGAGCGTTTTCCTGTTTGCTTATGGCCTCATTGAGTGCCAGCATTGGTTTGTGGTAGTATAGTGGCTTGCAAAAGTATTCACCCCTCTTGGCATTTTTCCTATTTTGTTGCCTTACAACCTGGAATTAAAATAGATTTTGGGAGGTTTGTATCATTTTGATTTACACAACATGCCTACCACTTTGAAGATGCAAAATATGTTTTATTGTAGAGCCAAACAAGAAATAAGAACCCAAAAAATTAAGCTGAGCGTGCATAACATTCACCCCCAAAGTCAGTATTCTGTAGAGCCACCTTATAAGTATTGCAGCTGCAGTCTCTTGGTGAATGTCTCTATAAGCTTGGTACATCTAATCACTGGGATTTTCGGCTCATTGTTCAAGGCAAAAACTGATCCAGCTCCCTCCAAGTTGGATGGGTTCCGCTGGTGTGCAGCAATCTTTAAGTCATACAGATTCTCAATTGGACTGAGGTCTGGGCTTTTCCCAGTCCTGGGTGAAAAACATCCCCACAGCATGATGCTGTCCCCACCATACTTCATGGGGATGGTTTCTCGGGGTGATGGGAGGTGTTAGGTTTGTACAGACATAGCATTTTCCTTGATGGCCCAAAAGCAAAGTTTTTTGTCTCATCTGACCAGAGTACATTCTTCCATAAGTTTGGAGTCTCCCACATGCCTTTTGGCGAACACCAAATGTGTTTGCTTGTTTTTTTCTTTAAGCAATGGATTTTTTCTGGTCACTCTTTTGTGGCCCAGCTCTGTGGGAGTGTAGGGCTTAATGTTGTCCTATGGACAGATACTCCAATCTCCGCTGTGGAGCTTTGCAGCTCTTTCAGGGTTATCTTTGGTGTCTTTTTGCCTCTCCGGTTAATGCCCTCCTTGCCTGGTCTGTGAGTTTTGGTGGCAGCCCTCTCTTGGCAGGTTTGTTGTGGTGCCATATTCTTTCCATTTTTAAATAATGGATTTAATGGTGCTCCATTGGGATTTTTTATAACCCAACCCTGATCTGTACTTCTCCTACAACCCTGACCTGTTTGGAGAGCTCCTTGGTCTTCATGATGCTGCTTGCTTGGTGGTGCCCCTTCCTTGGTGGTGTTGCAGACTCTGGGGCCTTTCAGAACAAGCTATATATATACTGAGATCATGTGACAGATCATGTGACAATTAGATTGCACACAAGTGGACTTTATTTAAATAATTATGTGACTTCTGAAGGTAATTGGTTGCACCAGATATATTTAGGGGCTTCATAGCAAAGTGAGTAAATACATATGCAGAGGGGTTAATACATGTGCAAAGGGGTGAATACATGTGCAAGGGTGAATACATATGTACAGGAGTGAATACACATGTAAAGGGAGTGAATACATATGTAAAGGGAGTGAATACATATGTAAAGGGGATGAATACATATGTAAAGGGTGAATACATATGTAAAGGTGAATACATATGTAAGGGGGATAATACATATGTAAGGGGGATAATACATATGTAAAGGGGTGAATACATATGTAAAGGGGTGAATACATATGGCAAGGGGGATATACATATGTAAAGAGGTGAATACATATGTGGGGGATATACATATGTAAAGGGAATACATATGTAGGGGTGAATACATATGTAAGGGAGTGAATACATATGTAAGGGAGTGAATGCATATGTAAGGGGGATAATACATATGTAAGGGGATAATACATATGTAAGGGTGAATACATATGTAAAGGGTGAATACATATGTAATACATATGTAAGGGATAATACATATGTAAAGGGGGTGAATACATATGTAAAGGGGTGAATACATATGTAAAGGGTGAATACATATGTAAAGGGGTGAATACATATGTAAAGAGTGCATATGCACACCACTTTCAGTTTTATTTTCATTCACTTCACAATTTGGACTGTGCCATCATTACATGGAATCAAATAAAAATCCATTTAAATTACGTTGTAATGCAACTAAATAGGAAAAAACACCAGGAGATGAATACTTTTGCAAGGCCCTGTATGTACCTGTCCTCTGTGCCTGTTCCTTTCTATGATCTAAACAGTGCACAGTACACAGCCTCTGCCTCAATCCTACTTCCTGTTCACCTGCCTCCGACTCAACCCCTGCCCTCTCCGCATCTAGCCCTCTCCAGCGTCTAGCCCTCTCCCTTGTCTAGCCCTCTCCCTTGTCCCCAGCCCTCCCTCCGCATCTGGCCCTCTCCATCTAGCCCTCTCCAGCGTCTGGCCCTCTCCAGCGTCTGGCCCTCTCCCGGCGATCTGTAGCCCTCTCCCGCGTCATGGCCCTCTCCCGCGTCTGGCCACTCTCCCCGCGTCTAGCCCTCTCCAGCGCTCTGGCCACTCTCCGGCGTCTGGCCCTCTCCAGCGTCTGGCCACTCTCCCGCGTCTGGCCCTCTCCAGCACGTCTGGCCCTCTCCCGCGTCCTGGCCTCTCCCAGCGTCTGGCCTCACAGCGTCTGGCCCTCTCCAGCGTCTGGCCCTCTCCCGCGTCTGGCCCCCCTGTCCTGGCCCTCTCAGCGTCCCCGGCCCTCTCCGGCGTCCTGGCCCTCTCCGGCGATCTGGCCCTCTCCGGCGTCTGGCCCTCTCCGGCATCTAGCCCTCTCCGCGATTTAGCCCTCTCCCTTCCTGTTTCCAATCCAGAAACATTTGACAGATTCTCTACGCAGTGACCTCCAAGGCCACATGTTGCCATCTCGACTGCTGTTCCTCAAATGTAAACCCTACGCTCTGTCTGTTCCAGAAAGGCTCACTATACGCCTGCAGAGAGAGAAAGGGGTACATTTCACGTGTGACGTTGCAGCACAGTTTCATGAGAGAGAGGGGGAGTAGAGACTACTGAACTTTAGGTACTGTATATGAAACGTTACAAAGAAACTCATAATGAACTAGCCAAACTATGCCAGCCTGACAGAAAAAAATGGAACACAGTGAAAAATGTGCAAGGACAATCCTTTGTGTGTTACACTCAGCTATTTTGGCTTAGTTCCTGTCTTTTCCTTCGAAACCAACCTGTGGAAATGGAACTAGGGCACGCACGGCACTCATCTACTAAGATCTTCCAATTACAAAGACAGAGATGGGATGAATTCATCGGATTCTTTCTTCTAGTATGTTCACTGTTTGATTTGATCACAGATGAAATAGTCATTTCATTCAAGGTTCATCAGTTCTCTATCTGGGCTCCAGCAACAAAAAAAAATGGTAATTTGTGGAATATGCTTTGAAGTTACATTTTATTTGGCCAGTTAGAATTAGTTAGAAGTATTATCCGTTGACAGTAGCCCTTTACACTTGTACCTGTATACGAGTTCACAAATGGCAGATTCGGACACTGACAAGAGCCTAAATTGGAACCAGTGTGGCTGTAATGTAACGCGCCATAAATGACGTCAGAACTCGGGCTCACCATCACAGCGCTGCGGTGTGGGCTTTGAAGTTGTCCCCATTCCTCCTGCTAATTCGGAAAAGCTTTGTAACATGTTGTCGTCTGAGGGGAAATGCTATACATTAAGAGGACTCGTGTATTTTGAAAGATAAGGCGTTGAGGATTATAATACATACAGCTATCATGTCGTACAACCAAACCAGAACACCAAAATGTGCACCCTCATCTCCATATCATTAAAACTCATGTCATATACAGTGTCAACGTTAGCCAGTAACTATGTTTGATGTACAAGGTGAGCGGCGTCATACCTGGGTTTGTTAGACAGAGCGAGCCCGTTTGTTCATTGTGAAGAAAATTCCGTCCTTAATTTTCTAAAAAGGGAATGCCACATAACTACTTTTATAAGCTCACCAAAATTATCAATCTGCTGGTACTCACTGAATTGCTTTGTATTAACACAGAGCAGATCAAGTATTTTATAGCAACTAGTCATGTTAGCAATAGAACAAACTTTTAAATGATGCCCACCTGACCCAGATCGCGATTCAAATATATAGTCCGTTTGGGGATTGATACATAACAACAGTAATTGTGTGATAGCGTAAAGGATGCAGGCCATGTTCAAACAGAAGTAGGTGTACTTGCTCTAGTATATCCAAAAGTCTAGATGGAATAAATGAGTATAGTTGAAGACTTCTTTGAGTCATAAAGTGCATTAAAATGACTTAGTAACTAACTGTTCTTCCTCTCAACCCTTTGTCTTTACGTTGGCAAACCCATGACATTTTCCGAAGAATATTCTTTTCATTACTTAACGTATTCGGGAGTATTTTCAGTTGAATTATCAACCAAACTGTGAAAATTACGTAAATGTAAATACAAATCAACAGTGGAATGTTTTGATTCAAATGTGTGTCAACTGTTTTGTCCTCACCTTTGGTCTATTAAATGCTTACAATTATCTAATATTATTATTTTCAATACAAGTTCCTTACTTTTCATGTTTCTTCTGGCAGAGCATTCAGCCTTATATCCATATAAGCCAGTTCCACAAGAGTGTAAAGAATTGAGCAGGTTTAACACCAACTATACCGTAAAACGATCGGTAGAGTGGTTTACTATATTTCCACCAACACCTCCATAATCATATTGCTCTAATAATCTGTTTCTGTTAATTGGTTTATTTCAGTTTGGTGCGAGTACCTTTTTTCGACTTTGCTTAGTTATCCTGGTTCCTCCACCTTCTATCACTGGCCTTTATGAAACCACTCCTCACCCTCACTGCTCTCTGTGTTTCTGTCTGCAGGAGTTCACCCACCCATTTGTCAGAGGAGGAGGATGTATCACCGTGTCCCTCTGGTGAGTCTGAATCTACGTCCCAAATGGCACCCTATTCCCTATATGGGCCTGGTCTAAAGTAGTGCACCCTCTTCCTATGAGCTGGTCTAGTAGATGCACTATATAGAATAGGGTGCCATTAAGTTACGATCCGTCTCCGTGGCGCTGTTGCTGTCTATCGACCAGCGAGGGTGACTACAAAATAGAGCCTGGCATTTCTTCTGATTGTCATCATCCCTAAAGTGTAAACTAGATAAACGTAGCCAGCGAAAGAGGTGGAGATAATGTTCTTGCTCAGTCATCTCAGAGAGGGGCGCGGAGAGAGGGACCAGAGACCAGGGAGAGACAGAGAGGGGAAAGTGTTTCAGCTGCTCAGTCATCCCTCAGAGAGGGGAGGGGGTGCGGAGGGACCAGGGGACAGAGAGAGAGGGGGGAGGAATGTTCAACTGCTGATTCATCCCTCAGAGAGAGAAGCGGGGGGAGGAAGCAGAGGGACCAGGGGACAGGGACCAGGAAGACAGAGATGGGGAGAGGAATGTTCCAGCTTCTCAGTCATCCTCAGAGAGAGAACAGAGAGGGGGTGGGTGGAGTGACCAGGGGACAGGAAGACAGAGAACAGAGGGGACGGAGGGACCAGGAAGACCGAGAGAGGGGACCAGGGAGCAGAGAGAGAGGGGGAGACAGGGAACAGAGAGAGATGGGGGGGAGGAATGTTCAGCTGCTCAGTCATCCCTCAGGCACAGAGAGAGAGGGGACGGAGGGGACCAGGGGGACGGAGACATGAAGATGGGGGGGTGCTCAGCTGCTCAGTGTCCTCAGAGCATAGAGAGAGAGGGGACGGAGAGGACCGGGAGACATGAAGATAGAGGGGGGGTGCTCAGCTGCTGAGAGAACAGATGAGAAGGGAAGGAGAGGGAGTGGGGGTTGGGGGCAGAGAGTAGAGGGGAGACAAACAGAGAGAGAGAGAGAGAGGGGGAGGAAGGGGGTAGAGAGTAGGGCAGTATATCCTATATGCCTGGTTATTTGGAAAACTGTAGCCATGGGATGGTTTTTCAATACCATCCATTAAAACTACTTATTTGACACTTACATTTTTTTAAAATGGTGAACATTTGTAGCATTCCATTATATGTTTGTAGCTACGTTTTAAGTCAATACCTGCAGTCAACTTGTAGGCTCAATAAGCAGC